>NC_026002.2:61172441-61328300 GCF_000442705.2 Elaeis guineensis | reverse complement strand
CCTTGGTTCCTTCGCCTGAGCAATGGCTCCAGAGCTGTCACAGTAGAGCAGAACTGGACCAACAAGGGAGGGTGCTACTCCGAGCTCGGTGATGAATTTTTCAGCCACACCGCTTCTTTGGCAGCATCTGATGCAGCGACATACTCCGCCTCGCAAACTGAATCAGCCACTGTGTGTTGCTTGGAACTCTTCCAGCAGATAGCCCCACCATTAAGGGTAAAAATAAATCCGAACACTTTTGCTGTCATCGTGATCAGACTGAAACTAGAGTCTGTAAACCCTATAAGTCTCAAGTCGATTCACCATAAACAAGCCACTGGTCCTTAGTATTTCTTAAATACTTCAGGATGGTTTTAACAACCTTCCAGTGATTCTCCCTGGATCAGATTGGTATCTACTCACTACCCCTAGTGAGTATGCCACATCTGGTCGTGTACATGTCATGGCGTACATGATAGATCCCACTGTCGAAGCATATGAATCCTACCCATACGCTCTCTCTCTTGAGGTGTTGTCGGACAATCCCTCTTCGAGAGAGAAATTCCATGGCCTATCGGTAGATAGCCTTTCTTGGAATTCTCCATGCTGAACCTCTTCAGCATAGTATCTATGTACGTAGACTGGGATAAACCAAGCAACCTTTTAGATCTATCCCTATAGATCCTCATCCCTAGGATGTAGGAAGCTTCTCCCAAATCCTTCATGGAGAACTGTGACGACAGCCAAATCTTTATTCCCTGTAATGCAGGGACATCATTCCGATTAAGAGAATATCATCCACATACAATACAAGAAATACACTACTGGACCATTAGCCCACTTATAAATGCAGGGCTCTTCTCCATTCTTAACGAAGCCATACGTCTTGATCGTCCTATCAAAACGTATGTTCCAACTCGGGATGCCTGCTTAAGTCCATAAATGGACCTCTGTAGTCTGCACACCTTAGACTCATCAGTGGATGTGAATCCTTCAGGTTGTATCATATACACCTCTTCATCCAGCTCTCCATTTAGGAAAGCTGTCTTCACATCCATCTGCCAGATTTCATAGTCCAGATGGGCAGCTATCGCAAGCATAATCCGAATGGATTTGAGCATTGCCACAGGAGAAAATGTCTCGTCATAGTCTATACCATAACGTTGACGATATCCCTTGGCAACCAGACGGGCTTTATAGGTTTCACCTTTCCGTCTGCGCCCCTCTTCCTCTTGAAGACCCACTTACACCCTATGGGTTTTACTCTTCGGTGGGTCAACCAATATCCACACATCGTTGAACCTTCATGGACTCCATTTCGGATTTCATGGCCTCTAGCCATTTCTCAGAGTCAGATCTCTGCATTGCATCCATGTAGGTGATCGGATCCTCATCTTTTTCATCAAGTTCTGAATAGGATCTCATTCCCAGACCAAGAAAACCATAGTATCTGTCCGGTTGACTGTGGTACTCTACCAGATCGCCTTAAGGGTGCTTGAACAATGGGCTCCGATTCTGATCTAATCAAATCCGGTTCAGGTTCAGCAACTTGTGTCGGTTTTTTCACCTGTCGAACTTCATCAAGTTCGACCTTAGAGGCACAGTCCCTTCACCAAGGAACTCTTTTTCAAAAAGATTGCCTTAAGGCTGACAACACCTTTTGCTCATCAGCAGGTAGAAATAATACCCTTTGGTCTCTTTTGGGTACCCTATAAAATTACACTTGTCAGACCTAGGTCCTAGCTTGTCCGTAATTAAATGTTAACATAAGCCGGACACCCCAAACCTAAGTGTGCAGAGTACTGGCTTACGTCCTATCCATATCTCATATGGCGTTTTGGTTACAGACTTACTCGAAACTCTATTTTAAGAAGGTAACAAGCCGATTCGAGCGATATCCCAGAGGAGATCGGCAGACCAGCAAACCCCATCATGGATCGAACCATGTCCAACAAGGTCGATTCCTCTTTTCAGATACACCATTATGCTGTGGTGTTCTAGGAGGAGTCCATTGAGAGAGAATCCCATTCTTCCTAAGATATGTCAGAAACTCATTGGAAAGGTATTCACCTCTTTGATCAGATGAAGAGTTTTAATACACTTTCAGTTTATTTTTCTACCTCATTTCAGAATAGTTTGAACATTTCAAACGACTCCGACTTATGCTTCATTAAATAGATATACCCATATCTCGATAGGTCGTCTGTGAAGGTTATAAGTAGAAATATCCACCTCTTACACTTGTGCTCATGGATCCACATATATCAGAATGTACCAACCCAAGAGTTCACTGGCTCGCTCATCTTTTCCAGTAAAAGGTAACTTGGTCATTTTACCAAGAAGACAGGACTTACAGGTTGGAAGTGATTCACAATCACCTACTTTAAGAATCCTTCTTGAGCCAACCTGTTTATCCTGTTCTTATTGACATGACCTAGCCTACAGTACCAAAGGTAGACTTCTGACACATTATCTATTTTAGGATATTTATCGAAGGTTTGAACCACATTAGCAGGTTGTGATAGAAAGTAAATTCCGTTATAAAGTTATCCAATAAACATTGTAACACCATTCAAAATGATATTGCAAACATTTTTTTTATTAAAAATTGATAACCGTTCATGGTCAAAAGCCTACAAAATAATATTTAATAAAAAGCTTGGACAATAGTGACATTCACTCAGAATTATATTTTGAGAATTGATTACAAGGTTATGATTCCTAATGCTAGAACTGGAACTTTGCTTCCATCTCCAACGTTCAGGAACCTCTCGCCTTCATCAAATCTCCTACTGACCTGCAGACCCTGCATCGAATTGCAAATATGATAAGGGCTTTCAGTATCCAATATTCAGGCAGTAGTATCACAAATGGAAAAGTTGCAAGGTGTTATCATATAAGTACCTTGCTTCTTCTTCGGCCTGTTCGGGTCCAATGAGGCAATGTATAGAGGATAGTTCCTCTTCCAGTGCCCCTGTTTCTTGCAAAAGAAGCACTCCGCCTAGCTCTGGTCAGGCTTGCACTTCTTGGTCTGACCCTGTGCAGACATCCCAGCATGCGGCTGCACCTTCTTATTCTTCTTCTTCTTGTTCTTCTTCCCTTTCTTAAAGGATCGACGATCAGAAGAAGACCCTCCCACAACATTTACCGACTCCTTATGGAGCTGGTGGTCCTTCTCAAGTTCTGCAGCAACCCCAACAAGCCGTGGTAGTTCACTGCAGGCTTTTCATTCGAAAATGAGTAAGGAAGGGAAGGTAGGACTTGGACAGAGAATTAAGGATCGCATCTTTGCCGAGCTGCTCGTGTAGGGGAAAGCCCAGTTTACTTAGGCACTCAATCATTTCGATCATGTACAATACATGATCAGTGACTGAGGCTCCATCCCTCATCCGAGCATTGAAAATGGCACAACTAGTTTTGTGCCTTTCAATGTCATCAGGCGTGCTAAAGGAGTCGTTCAACATTTGAAGCATCTCCTATGGTTGGGCATTCTCGAACCTGTGGCTGAACTCATCATTCATTACGCCAGCATAACGCACCGAACGGTGGTGCAGTCGTTGAGCCACTTTTGGTAAGTATCTCAGACACCCCTCTAGCATTCAGGACTGGCTCCTCAAGTGTCGGATCTGTTACTACATAAAGGATCTGCTCATGCTCAAGGACAATTTTTAATTTTCGATACCAACTATCAAAATTAGGTCCCATGAGCTTGTCATTATCTAATAATGACCGGAGCGAAAGGATAGTGGCCATAGCTGCATAAAGAAAAATCAGACCTATATTAGTACATAAATTATTAATACTAAAGACTTGGACTTTAGTCTAAAGTTTCTCCCAATATTTTTATGAATTGGTAGCCTCAACCTCAATTCGAGGAATTACTTTAATTTCTTAGTGGGTACTAAAATCCACACAGACTACACATGAGCCCAACTTTGGTTGGTCAACCCATGTGCATCTATGGGTAGGTTCATAACCAGTTATTTCTCTAAACAACTTCTAATAATTGATTTTGCCCCTGAACCTAATCAGTAGGCTTTGGCCTCCACTGAAAAGATCTGGTTAGGTCCAACCATTAACATGACTTGATTTGGTGAATCGGATCAATAAATAATCAGGCCTGACTTTGGCCGGCCAACCTGACCACCATCAGAAAGACTCAAACCAAATTATCATATTATGAATGATAATTCCATTAGTCAATAAGCACCAGGCCTTTGGGCCTCCAATGATTATTAAACTAATGGACTCATTATCACTCACTTAATGGGAGGCTATGATTTAGTTATCAATATAACTTAATCATTTTTAAGACCTAATTATTTTTGAGGATTTTATTAAAGAATCGAAGAGAAAAAAATCACCAGCCAATTTCAATCCTCCCACTGACTTCACCAAGTCAGATTAAAAAGGATTTACTTAAAGTTGGCATTAGGAGCACCTAAATCAGTCAAACTAATTTACCTAATGACATGGGTGAGCCCTAATCACCAAGTGATCTAATCAAAACCTAATTCACCAAGTTGGCTAGGTAAGTGAGTCAGTGGTGGGGATAAGCCATTAACTCGTCAGAGATCGAATCACTGCGAGTAGCTCCCGCTTAAAAACCACTGGTCAAACTGCCAAACTTACCTTAGACACCAACCGGTTCATTAGTTTTAATTTGATCAACTTAGTAAATAGGGTTCCACCACATAGCCATGAATTAAGTCCATCTTGGTCTAGTTAAATACATGGACCCATTCAACTACAACTATTGGAGTTGAGTCTAGAGTATCCTTGACATAATCTAATTTAACTTTTGATTAGATTTGACCAATTACTCTAATTTAGTTCATTTCTTTAAGCTAACCTTAGGTCTAACCCAATTATGGACCTAATCCATCTAACCCATTGACCCACAAGTTTATGCAATTGTCTTAGGTCTTAATTCACAATTCTAGACCTACTAGACAACACTTAATTCTTTTAATTAAGTATTTGGGTTGATGGGTCAGAATTTGGTATTTCGAAAATAATTTTCAAATTTGAAAGGTTTTATTTTCTGTTCACCAAATATGTTGACTTATTACACAAATATATCAGCACATTTCATAAATAACAATCCTATTGCTAATTACATAACAGAAAATAACTCAATCAAAATAAATCATGAATATTTCTTTCACTGCTTCATCTGTATGGGATATAATCGCATCGGCATCCCTACCGCCATAGGAGACCCCATCGAATGGGAAGAGAGGGCCTTTAAATCCTACTTTTCTCCTATGATTGGACGACCATGGCAACCAACCCAATTCGATTACTTGCTACTTAGATCAAGTATATCTAAATATACCAATTTCAAAATTTAAATTTTAAATTTCAAATTTTAAATTTTAAATTTTATATTTTGAATTTCAAATTTCAAACAAATTTTAAATTTCAAAATTTTGAATTTCAAATTTTAAATTTCAAATTTTGAATTTTAAATTTTGAATTTCAAATTTGAAATTTCAACCAAATTTCAAATTTCAAATTTTGAATTTCAAATTTTTGAATTTTGAATTTCGAACAACTTTCAAAATTCAAATTTTAAATTTTAAATTTTAAATTTTAAATTTAAACTTTTAGATTACAACTTAATCTACACATGCAAATATATATCATATCTAAGAACCTTGCTTTGATACCATTTGTGGGAAAAATCAGTGCAGGGGTAAAATGGTAATTTTAAATTTTTTTCAAAATCACTATTTTATAGTGAAAATTATTAATTAATTTAATTAATTAATAAAAATTTATTCTATACTAGGATCTAAATATGATATATAGCATGCATGCATTTAAATTTGAAATTCGAATTTGAACAGTAAATACTTTACTGTAATGTGTTCAGAACACAATACCTTTGTGCGGGTAGTAGATCACCGCAATCTGATCATCATCGAGAGAGTCTGATCATCACGATGTAGCCACACAGCGTGTCTGACCTCTGTGGATCATCCACACAAAGCTCCCGGTCTGATCGACTCCTCACGAGTGCTAGCTCATTGTAGAGTCCTTTCGATGGTTGATGCTAATCGAACTCCTTCGATCGATATCTACTAATTCTTTGGATGCTTTGGATCATCAGCAGACGTGCTTGAGAGAATGTTGAAGATCTCTTTAAAATTTGGTGGGCTTACGACACTCGTAGCTCACCTTCTCACTTTCCGAACTCCAGGCTGAAACCCTGAAGAACTCACTGAAACCCTGCGCACACTTTTTCTTTCTTTTCTTTCTTTTTCTCTCGGAAGGATATAGACCTTCACCTTGCACACAAGAATTCCTCACGCCCAGATTTTCTCTCCAAATTTTTTTTTTTTACATGCCCCACTCTTCTCCTCCTTTTAAAACAACGTGAGAGGATAAAGATGAGTAATTGCACATTTGAATTCAAATTAAATTTTGAATTCAAATGGAAACCAATTTATTCTGATCCACTAAGGGCATGAGAAGAGGAGGGCATGGCTTAATTTGTGCATGAGTGATTTCATGAGAAACATTTTCTCATGTAATAAATGGGATGCTAAAAGAGGATAAGGTCAAGGCGCTAAGATTGGTTGCTCATTCAAATTCAAACTTTTATTTTGAATTTGAATGGCCAACTAATCATCCTTATCCACTCATTTGGTGCATTAAAGTAGGGCGTGAGGAGGGCTTTGCATGAGGAAAAATTTATGAGAACTTCTTTCTCATGAATTCAAATGGGCACAGTGGAAGTGAGGTGGCGCAGGGAGAATGGGTCACGGTGGTTTCATTATTTAAACCAACCTAATTGAACCAAATAAGTTAGGCTCAATTAGACTAATTTAAACCCAACTTAATTAGGCTTAATTAGGCTCAATAAAATCCTAATCAAATCAAAAATTGATTAAGCCCAACCCCTGATCAAATCAGGGATCAAACCATCTCAACGATTAGGTCAACTCTTAACCTAATCGGATCAAACCCAACTGAATCCAATTCAATTGGACTTGATCCAAAACTAATTACTCAATCAAATTGAGTTAATTGGTGATCAAATCACTAATTAAATCTCTCATAAATATTGAGTCCAAATCCGATGGATAATCGGACATCAGAATTCATCGATATGTAACCCTAATCGAAGAGTCCCAAACCAATGGGACTCTTGACCTCGATATCCAAAATGTGTGGGACTCGTGATCAGAGAATCCTGATTCTCGATCACAGAGTCTCAGACACATAGGACTCATAGTCCACGAGCATTAGGACTCTTCATCAGCCATCAAATCAGATAGGAACCTCTAATGTGTGTGACCCAGCAGGTTCGAACCTAAGCCGGTAACACAGAAATCAATTTCTGTACTAATCGAAGTGACCATCTAGCAATGGTACCCGACGACCGGATGGTCGAATAGTCACAATCGCAATACTCAGAACCTACGTGAATATGGTTACTGTATAATTCATCCTTCTGACCTATGTGTTTAGGATGACTCAGAGTTAAACTATCAACCTTGATTAGATCATCCGAATCATACTCAACTCAAACAGTCCTGTGACTCCTCACAAAGACTACCCTGGCCAAGATTTTGCTAAATTGAAATACGACTATACACAGCTCCTAAACTGGAGTGGTCAATCCCATCTTGGCAAACGCACCGACAAGTCAAGTACTTGACTACACCCAACAGCCTTCTGTCACTGAATTAGAAATTCAGGTAGTCTAGTGCCTAAGTACAGTGAGTTGCTTACAAGTCATCATTGCGTTCTCAGGTCGGAGGGATATTTATACCCATATTCCATCGGAGCAAATCTTGACAGCAGAAATAGCTCCAGAGTCGATCATGTTTAGTGCAGATGTACCCTTACATCTCACCTGTATGCCATACCAGTATCTCCACACTCATTGGTTAAGAGGACAACCAACCTATATGGCACACAACGACCTATGCTTGATAAACGTTGTCGTCCTTGGTAACAACATATCATTTGGTCGCGAACAGATTTAAGGACTAAACGACAAATCCTCCTTTGTCAAGTCTAAATAGTCCTAAGGACTTCACCACAATATAGGAGTTCATTAGACGATGAAATATTTTGTGATGAAAAATATCAAAATAATTTTTATTAATTCATAATTCATGTACATATATAAAAAATGAGCACAACCGTCAACAGACTGACAATTGGCTTTGGGACACTATTCCCAACAGCTACTCTATATAGATGCTCTCCTTCAGATGTCCATGGAGGAATACCATCTTGATATCCATCTGCTCTAGCTCCAAGTCTTGAGCTACTACAATGCTCAGCAGCATCCTGATGGAAGTATGCTTGATAACAGGAGAAGAAACCTCACTAAAATCGATGCCTTCTTTCTGAGAGTATTCCTTGACCACTAGCCTCACCTTGTATCTGATACCTCTTTGCTCCAAAGGCCCCTCCTTGCATCGATAAACCCACTTGCAACCAATGAGTTTCTTCTCTTATGGTAACTACACCAATCACCATGTTTCATTCTTATGGAGAGACTATATCTCTTCAAACATTACTTGGACCCATCTCTCTCTGTCTTGGCTCTCCATAGCCTCCTTGAAGGTGTAGGGGTCCCCATTCACTGTCACCAGGGTATAACATCATCTCTTCGAAGCCATATCATTTTGGTTGCCTGACGTTCCTTTTGAGCTTGTGCAGTGCAACCCCGATATCTTTCTTAGGTCTAGTTTGCTCCTGTTGGACCTCCTAGCTTATTTCATCCATTCGAGCTCTCTCCACCTATGGAGACACTTTTGAAAAGTGCTCCACCTGATTACCAAGTCCTCCCGATGTACTTATAAGTGGCAAAATGGAATAGGATGTTAGTTGTGCAATGCTATCCTACTGGACCTCCTGCTTCTCCTCCATGCCATCTCACCTTTGGGGAACTAAATTTTCATCCAAGGTGATATTCCTACAGATGACAACCTTCTTCTCCAAGAGATCCAATAGTCAGCATCCCTTAACTCTTTGCAGATATCCCATGAACACCATCTTCTGTGACCTGATATCCAATTTGCTCCGCTCACCAGTACCGATGTGCACAAATACCGTGCACCCAACATCCTTAGATGGCTCAGCCCAATCTTCCTTCTAGATTATTTATCCTCTGGAATACCACCATCTAACTTAGTATGAGGTGATCGATTTACCAAATAATAGGCTACATCCACTGTATCAACCCAGAATACCTTAGGAAGCCTTGCCTACAGCCTCATGAGCTGTGCCTTTTCCATAAGAATTTTGTTCATCCTCTCGGCCACCCCATTTTGCTGAGAAGTCTCTCTCACTGAGAAATATCTTTTGATATCACACTGCTCACAAAAAATTTGAAACTCCTTGCTAGTGTACTCTCCGTCATTATCAGACCATAGACACTTCAAGCTCCGACCTGTCTCCTTCTCCACCTCAGCTTTTCTCACCTTGAATTTGGTGAATACTTCTGATTTCTCCTTCATGAAGTAGACCCATACCTTTCTCGAGAAATTATCTATGAAGGTCAAGAGTATCTCACCCCATTTCTGACTGAAATCGGGGTCGGTCCCCACACATCAGTGTGAACTAGTTCCAGTGGGGCTGCATTGTGGGCTGAACTGCTGGCAAACTGTACTCTCCTCTATTTTTCCATCTGGCATGGCTCAATACCTCTGAGATACCTCCATTCTGATCTGAAATCAGACCATACTTGCTCAACTCTTTCATCCTACAATCTCCCATGTGGTCTAGGCGGTAGTGCCACAATCGGTGAGCCCCCTACTGATCCTGCACTATTGCTACTGCATCAGATTCTCTAATCACTACAGATCCTTCCATCCTATAGAGGTTGTTCTCAATTCTCCTACCTCTCATCACTACTATGGCTCCATTTGATATGTTCAACACCCCACTTCTGGCATGATTGCTGAAGCTGTAGCCGCTCCACTCCAGGTAACCAAGTGACATGAGATTCTTCTTCAGATTAGGGATGTGCTTCACATTAGTGAGTATCCGCACCATCCAACAACTCGATATGGGTGATCATCTCCAAGTGTCATGCTCTCTTCATCCATCTTGGTGTATGTGGCGAATCCAGACCAGTTTGGGGTGTAGTGATGCGAACAGGATGAATCCAGAGTCCATACATCTATGTTTTGTTTGTGACTATTTGATACTATCAAGAGATCATCCTCCACCTCACTATTAGCCACCATAGTCAATGCATCAGATCTTTCCTTATCTCCCTTTTTGTTCTTTCACTGCGGGCAATCTCGTTTGAAGTATCTGATCTCGTTGCACTGGTAGCACCTAGCTTCCTTCCTGCTTCTGCTCTTCTGAGACTTTGACTATCTCCTTAACTTGCCTCTTTCTCTTTCTCTTCCTGATCTCTCCTCCACGACCAAGCCCTCCTGGGGAGCACCTTCCTTGGTCAACTTCTTCTACTATTCATTAGACCACAGTACCGAGATCATGTCTTCATACTTCAGGGTCTCTTTGCCGTAGAGCAGCATCATCACTAATGGATCATAGGAAGGGGGCAGCGAGCATAGCAGTAAAAGAAATATGCCTTACAAGCTAACCAAAATTTATATTTTGATGGAGTTTTCTTGTAATCTTTCAGACTCATATATTGACTCTTTATAAATAATAAAAGATATTTTTCATCATATGCTGCATCTTACTTTTGTAATGATTATGATGAACTCCATAAATTAGGGTAATAAGTTTAGGGTTATGATAAGATCATACCTATGAGACCTAAAATTTTAAAAATTCTAATTTAAAATATTCTTAGTCATAGGAGCACTGAGTAGGGGATCAATGTTCTGGATAGACTAGCACATCCTTGTATGCTTGATGGAGAGGGTGGCTGATCTCATAAGCTACTTGTGTGAGACACTAATACAAAGAAGTAGATTCTCATTAGAGAATGAGTTCACTGAATTGATCCGACTTAAAAAATATCTTATGAAATTTACTTACCCATCAAAAGATATTTTCTTATAGTGAAAGTTGTGCATGTAATCCTTTGACTTGAGACTACCATAGAACCTTATATACATAAATTCATATTTTTTGTTCATACTCATTTATGACTTAGTCATGTATGGGGTGTTCTGGATATGGTGGAATGCATATGAAGATTATGAGTAGGTCAAAATAAAATCGATCACTCCTAGTAAGAGGAGATCGCATCCTATTTGCTCTGATCGATTGATGATTTAGGAAGCCTTTGATCAAAGTAGAATAAAAATTAAAAAAAAGTTTCTAATATTTTATTAATCAAATTATCATTTAAGATTAAGAGAAATATGAATATAATATTGAATTTGATATCATTCTATATCCAGAGTTATATTCGGGATGCAGGAAGATCGAAGGATCGAATTGTATGGTAACTTTACACTGAAAGATATTTTTGATATTTTCATCAAAATTCTATATCTTTTAGGTAGACATGGTACATTACTAGACATCAATCTTGTCTTGTGGGTTTGATCGAATTAAAGAGTTTAATTCGATTGCCAATTAGAAAGAGTTCTAATTGCTGAAATCGGGTTAGGTTGATTAGATCTAGATCGGTTAAATTAAATTCTAATCAAATTAGATCAACTTATACTAGGTCTCACTACTAGCTAGATGTGGAACTCAATGGGTCATATATAAAAAAAAATTGATCGGGGTTCTAATTGGATTAGATCATGTTTGCAAAATAGACATGCTAGCATATGTTGCAAAAATTAGCTCCATGTTATGAACTGGGTTTGAAATTGAATCCAGATTGGGCTAATTAAAGTAAAATTAATTGTAACCAATTTTGGGTTTGAGTTGGGTCAGCCCTTAGCTATATGTACCAAAAATTTAGGGCCATGAAACCAGGTCTCCATGCATCAAGAATTTTTCTTACACATGGGTGCAGTCTTTGTGCGCAGAAATAGGTTTCGCATCCCATGAGATGGGACGCCCCTTCCTTGAGCTTATGCAATGTTCCATGGTGAAATATTTTTTTATGATTTTTGACTTAATTTTGAGCACAAAAAATCCTTCTGAGGTTAAAACACCTTCTGATTAAATCATGGAAATTGGTTGAAGTTGGAAATCCTGCCAGTCTGATCCATGCGCCTAACCAAGAGTTCAATTTATGAAGGACTCTAATCCGAGTGTCACGCCACATTTTAATTTCAGATTTCTTTCACACCATCAAAAGGTTAGTGCCTTCATTTTGGTACATTGGAAGGCCAAAAGTCACTGATGGGTGGTGGAGAAAAATTGCTCAATGGGAAGCTACGCGATGTATCAGAGAATCATCGAGAAAAATATTCCAAAGAGTCCTTTTGTGCAAAGCATCTCTTGGATTTTATTTTGATGATTGCCATATGTCAAAACCTTCCAGATGGGTGTGAGAATTCATCAAGGGGTGTAAAATTTTTTGATGGATGTGAGGTGGCATGTGCAGGGGGCGTGAATTATTCCCGAAGGCACCCTGTTGCTAACTATTTAAAGGGGGCTGCATCAGAGATTTGATTTATTTAGAAAATTGCTCCTATCTCTTCTTTCTTACACACTCTCCCTATTGTCCAATTAGTCTCTTTCTTCTCTTATTAGGATAAGTTCAAAAATAGTAAGGACAAGTCTGATTTTAAGACAAGAGCCTAGGAAGAGAATTAAGGAAGATAAGGAGAGAAGAAAGGTAGGGATAGGAAGGCTAGGAGAAGAGGAAAAGGGTCTTGAGATCTTGGTGTCCAAAAAAATTCTTAGAGTAAAAATTTTGAAGGAGAAATCATTCCAAGGAGTTGGTATCTTGGTCATAGCCCTATGCGGATCACCGTTGGAGGGCGAACTCTTGGGTGCTTAGTGGAGGTTCTGTCAGAATTTGGATTAAGCACTGCAGGTATTCTTCTATATCTTGAATTTAATTTTGAATATATATTATATATGATTATTAATCATCAAGAAGATGCTGATTTATGGATTTAATATTTAAGATTTCATAATTTAAATTTTAAAATTTGTTATGCTTTCATTGTGCATGTCCACGCTGAAACCCTATGGTGGTATCAGAGCCGGTCTTGTTTGGTTCAATCATATATACATAATGTTTATGTGATGTATATTATGATTCATACTATAAGATGAATTATTCTATGTAATTATACTTTCATATGATAATATAAAATAATGCATATATGATCCACCACTTCATCATCCTGACATAAGGTTATCTTAGCATAACGGGATTATGCTGCAAGGTTGTCCCAGGATGATGAAAATCCATATATTACACATGCACATATAGAATATTTTAATATTGATATATATTAGCATAAATTAGTATTATATAGTTAGAATATGCATGAGACTAAATAAAAGTTCTCATTAAAAATTATATTAAGTTGTAGTGATATGCAACTAAGGATTAACCAATTCTTGATCAATTGATCAATTGGTGTCTAGGAAAGTGCTATAGGTGGTTCTTTAATTAGTTTCATTATCTGATCTGATCAATTTATTGATGTCTAAGGAAAGCAACGGGAGGACCCCCACCTTACTTACCTGGCCAATTTGATTAAGCAATCTTGATATTGAAAAACTCTAATATTGAAAATACTACTAGGGGCCTTCCTTCATGTTAGGTTAATGTTACATCATGAACTATGGCTAGTTTATTGTGTTACCACAAGGCTTATCATAAGGATTGATATAACATAATCCTGGTGCATAGAAGATGTTTATGGTAATTTTGGAGTACTGCTTTGTTGTGTTAACACAAGGAAAGTTATATTCGGATTTGACTATATTGAAATGAAGGATCTTACTTAACTAAAATATTATAGTTTGTTGTGTTAACACAAGGCTAATAATGTTTTAAAGACTAAGATATGATATTAGAAATTGCATGAGATGCAATTGGAAAGAGTTTCCTATCTATGAACTCATAAGGATTTGTTGTATTAACACAAGATCATTATAAGGGATTAGGGTCTCAATCCTACTAAGATAAATATGTAATATGTCTCGTTCATCATAATAGAGGGTTATGATATTCAATAAAATAGTGGAAGACACAATTAAATCTAAAGATCTTATTTAATTGTGTGAGTCCATATGAGTTATTTGCTTATATAATGTTCTTTAATTATTGTAGATTAAATTCTATAAATGGCATCTTCACTATCATTGCAAAAAAATTTAGATTCCAACAAGTTGACCAATCTCAATTATGTGGACTGATTGAAGAATTTAAAAATCATACTCACTCGAGAGAAGCTCTCTTATATTCTTAATATCTCTGAACCACAAGAGATTGGGGATGATACCACAAAAGAGGAGGTATCCACATACAGGATGTGGAAGAATGATAGTTTGACTGTCAAGTGCATCATACTGGCCTCTATGAGCAATGAATTGCAGAGGCAGCATGAGAGCATGGATACTCAATCCATACTCCTCAATCTTAAAGAGTTGTATGGAGAACAGAGTAGGACTACTAGATATAAGATATCTAAGCAGTTATTCTATGCTAAAATGACTAAGGAGTCATCCGTACAAGATCATATCCTGAAGGTCATTAATCTGATCACCAGATTGGGTCAACTAGATTTTATGATGGATGGAGAATTATGTCAAGATTTGATCATGCAATCTCTCTCTGAGTCGTTCGCTCAATTTGTTATGAACTATCACATAAACAAACTAAATACCTCCTTGCCTGAGTTGTTAAACAAGCTCAAAATAGTTGAGAGCCATATAAAGAAAGAAAAGGCTCCACTTCTTCTTGTAGGTAAAACCTTTAAGAAAAAGTCAGATTTTAAGGGTTCAAAGAAAGCTCTGAACCCTAAGGGTGGTAAGACAAAGAAGAAGGGGAAGAAAATCTTCGGACAGGGTACCTGCTTTCACTGCGATAAGGCAGGATATTGAAAAAAAAATTACAAGTTATATCTTACAACTGTAAAGGCTGGTGCAAGCAACGCACCAAAAGGTATGTGTGAGATACATACAATTTTATCATTAAGTTCTTCTAATTTAGACTCTTGGGTATTAGATACCGCTTGCGGTTCTTATATCTGTAAGTCATTACAGGGGCTGCAAAATATTAAAGTGCTGAAGAAGGGTGACTTTGAGCTCTAAAGTGCTGGAGGAGAGTCCATCCAAGCAGAGGCTATAGGGATATATATGTTGAAGTTACCTTTTGGAAAGATCTTAGAGTTAGAAAATTGTTATATTATATGCCTAAGATCATTAGAAATATTATTTTTGTACCATTGCTATTGCAATGAGGTTATAAAATAAATGAAAAGAGTAATAGTTGTTCAAATTTTTTTTCTAATGAAATTCTTGGTCATGGCATTATTAATAATAATCTTCTAATTCTATCTAATGATAATATTTTTCATATTGATGAAAGCAAAAAGCGAAAGAGAGAAGAGATGAATAATACTTTACTTTGGTATTGTCGACTTAGTCATATAAGTGAGACAAGGATTAACAAGTAATACAAAGAAGAGTTCTTTGATTCCTATGATTATGAATCATTAGGTACTTATGAATCTTGTCTTATAAAAAAAATAACTAAGACTCCATTTAGTAGATATGAAAAAAAGGATAAGTGAGTTATTAGGACTTATACATACTGATGTATGTGGTCCAATGACAATAGAAGTCAGAGGAGGATACTCTTATTTTATAACATTCACTGATGATTTATCTAGATTTGGATATGTGTATCTTATGAAACACAAATTTGAGATCTTTATAAATTTAAAGAATATCAAAATATGATCGAGAAATAAATTAAAAAAATATTAAAATCTTTCGATCCAATTGAGGAGGAGAATACTTATCCAATGAGTTTCTAGATCATCTTAAAAAAAATAAAATTTTCTCAGAATGGACCCCTACCTATACACCACATCTAAATGATGTAGCAGAAAGAAAGAATTGCACTTTATTAGATATGGTGCAGTCCATGATGTGCCTTACAGACTTATCTATTTTTTTTTTGAAGATATGTCCTAGAAACTACTGTCTATATTTTGAATAGACTACCTTCAAAATCTGTACCAAACACTCCATATGAGATATGGAGAGGAAAGAAGCCTAATCTTAAGTATCTTAAAATATGGGACTGTCCAGCTTATGTTAAAAAAAACTTTGGACATAAGCTAAGTGTTAGGACAGATAAATACTTATTTGTAGGTTATCGTAAAGAGAATATAGGATATCTCTTTTATCACTTTACTTAACAAAAGGTGTTTATCAATAAATATACCACTTTTATAGAAAAAGAGTTTATTCTAGAAAGAGGCAGTGGGAAGAAAATTGAACTTGGAGAAGTTCAAGACCTATAAATGCAAGCACAAGATGATCCTCAACAAGAAATATCTATTAATAAAGTACAACCATAAAATACACCTTCTCTTCGAAGGTCAAATAGAGTGCGGAATGCACCTATAAGGTATAGGTTCATTATTGAGAATAATGAAGCCCACATCATTGAGAATGATGAACCTTTGACCTATACGGAAGCCATCATGAGTAGGGACTCAAACAAATGGCTAGAGGCTATGAAATCTGAAATAAACTCTATGTACTCTAACCAAGTGTGGACTTTGGTTGATGCACCAGAGGGTGTGACCCCTATTGGATGCAAATGGGTCTATAAGAAAAAGATTGGAGTAAATGGCCAAGTTGAAACCTATAAAGCCAGATTGGTGGCTAAAGGTTTCAGGCAAAAACAGGATATTGATTATGATGAAATATTTTCACCTTTTGTCATGCTCAAATCTATATGAATTATGCTTGCAATGGCAGCATACCATGATTATGAGATTTGATAAATGAATGTGAAGACCGCCTTCTTTAATGGTTATCTTGAGGAAGAGATTTACATGTCTCAGCAAAAGGATTTATCTCAAAAAGAAGAGCAAATCAGGTATGCAGGCTTAAAAAATCTATTTATGGATTAAAGCAGGCCTCAAGGAGTTGGAACATCCACTTTGATGTTACAGTCAAAGAGTTTGACTTTATCAAAAATGTAGATGAATCTTGTGTATATAAGAAGAGTAGTGAGAGTGCCATTGTCTTTTAAGTTTTATATATGGATGATATACTTCTTATTGGGAATGATATCCTAATATTACAATCGATCAAGACATGGTTATCAAGTAAGTTTTCTATGAAGGATTTGGGTGAAGCATCCTATATACTAGGTATAAAGATCTATAGGGATAGATCTAAGAGGATATTAGGTTTGTCTCAATCTAGGTACATAGACTTAGTGCTAAAACGGTTTAGCATGGATGGGAGTAAAAGAGATTACTTGCCCATGAGTTAAGGTATACATCTCTCTAAAAGGCTGTTTCTTAAAATACCGAAAGAGAGAAACATAATGAGTTCTATTCTCTATGCTTCGACAGTAGGGTCGATCATATATGCTATGCTATGTACCGACCTGATGTTGTCTATGCCTTAGGCATAGTTAGTAGATTTCAGGCTGATTAGGAGAGCATCATTGAAAAGCAGTGAAAAATATTCTTAAGTACTTGAGAAGGACTAAAGATATTTTTTTGATATATGGAGGATCTGATCTAAAACTAGAAGGTTATTCTGATTCTAGTTTCCAATCAGACCCTGATGATAGCAAATCCACTTCAGGATATATCTTTACTCTTAGTGGTGGAACTGTTAGTTGAAAAAATTTCAAGTAGCAAACTGTAGCTAACTCAACCACTGAGGCAGAGTACATAGCTATAAGTGAAGCCGCCAAAGAAGCTATCTAGATGAAGAAGTTCATAACTGAATTGGATGCCATTCCTGAGATTGAGAATCTAGTACCACTTTACTGTGATAATACTAGAGTAGTTGCTCAAGAAAAGGAACCAAGATCTCATCATAAATCCTAGCACATTCTAAAATGCTTCCATCTCATTCGTGAAATAATCGAAAGACAAGATGTTGTCATTGAATGACTAGAAACAAAGAATAACATAGCAAACCCATTCACTAAGGCTCTACCACAGCAGCAGTTCGAACATCCCCTTGATTGTATGGGGATAAAATATAAGGGCGATTGACTTTAGTGCAAGTGGGAGATTGAAAGGAATATGTCCTACAAACCAATCAAAATTTATATTTTGATGGGTTTTCCTTATAATCTTCCAGAGTTATGTATTGACTCTTTATAAATAATAAAAGATATTTTTCATCATATGCTGCATCTTACTTTTGTAATGATTATGATGAACTCTATAAATCGAGGTAATGAATTTAGGGTTATGATGAGATCATACCTATGAGACTTAAAATCTTAAAAATCTTGATTTAGAATATTTCTAGTCATAGGAGCATTGAGTAGGAGATCAATGTTTCAGATAGACTAGCACTTCCTATGTATGCTCGATGGAGAAGGCGGCTAATCTCATAAGCCACTTGTATGAGACACTAATATAAGAAAGTGAATTTTCATTAGAGAATGAGTTTACTAAATTGATCAGACATAAGAAATATGTTATGAAATTTACTTACCCGTTAAAAGATATTTTCTTATAGTGGGAGTTATGCATGTAATCATTTGATCTGAGACTATCGTAGAACCTTGTATACATGAATCCATACTTTTGGTTCATACTCATTCATAACTTAGTCATGAACGGAGTGTTCTAGATATGGTAGAATATGTATGGAGGTTATGAGTAGGTCAACATGAAATCGATCACTCTTGGTAAGAGGAGATCGCATCCTACTTGCTCTGATCGATTGATGATTCAGAAAGCCTTTGATCAAAATAGAATAAAAATTAAAAAAAAAATTAATATTTTATTAATTGAGTCATCATTTAAGATTGAGAGAAATATAAATATGATATTAGATTTGACATCATTCCATATCCAGAGTCATATTCGGGATGCAGGGAGATTGAAGGATCGAATTGCATGGTAACTTTCCACTGAAGGATATTTTTGATATTTTTAGTAAAATTTTATATCTTCTAGATAGATATGATATATTTTTAGATATCAATCTTATTTTATAGATTTGATCAAATTAAAGAGTTTAATTCGATCACCAATTAAAAAGAGTTTTAATTGCTAAAATCGAGTTAGCTAGATTGGATCTAGATCGGCTAGATTAAATTTTAATCAAATCAGATCGACTTGTACTCAGGTCTACTACTAGCTAGATGTAGAACCCAATGGGTCACACATAAAGAAAATTAATCCGGGGTCTAATTGGATTAGATCATGTTTGCAAAATAGACATGCTAGCATATGTTGCAAAATCTAGCTCCCTGTTACGAATCAGGTTTGAAATTGATCCCAGATTGGACTAATTAAAGCAAAATTAATTTAAACTAATTTTGGATTTGAGTTGGGTCAACCCTTGGCTGCATGTATCAAAAATTTAGTGCCAAGAAATTAGGTCCCCATGCATCAAGAATTTTTATTACGTGTGGGTACAGTCTTTGTGCACAGAAAAAGGTTTCGCATCCCATGAGATGGGATGCCCCTTCCTCTAGCTTATCCAATGTTTCATGATGAAAAAAATTTTTGGTGATTCTTGACTTAATTTTGAGTGCAATAAGTCCTTCTAAGGTTAAAACACCTTCTGATTTAATTATGAAAATTGGTTAAAGCTGAAAATCCTGCCAGTCTGATCCATGCACCTAACCAAGAGTCCAAATTATGAAGGACTCTAATCCAAGTGTCACACCACATTTTAATTTCAGATTTTTTTTACACCATCAGCAGGTTAGTGCCTTTATTTTGGACCATTAGATGGCCAAAAGTTGCTGATGGGTGGTAGAGAAAAATTACTCCATGAAAAGCTGTATGACACATCAGAGAATCATCGAGAAAAATATTCCAAAGAGTTCTTCTGTGCAAAGCATCTCTTAAATTTTTTCCTGATGATTGCCATATATCAAAACCTTCCAGATGGGCATGAAAATTCATCAAGGGATGTGAGATTTTTTGATGGATGCGAGATGGCACGTGGAGGGGGTGCAAATCATTCTCGAAGGCACCCCATTGCTAACTATTTAAAGAGGGCTGCGTCAGAGATTTGATTCATTTAGAAAATTATACCTATCTCTTCTTTCTTATACACTCTCTCGATTGTCGAATTAGTCTCTTCCTTCTCTTGTTAAGATAAATCCAAAAATAGTAAGGACAAGTTTGATTTTAGGATAAGAGCTTAGGAAGAGAATTAAGGAAGACAAAGAGAGAAGAAAGATAGGGATAGAAAAGCTAGGAGAATAAAAAGAGGGTCTTAAGGTCCTGATGTCTGAGAAAATTCTTAAAGTGAGAATTTTGAGAGAGAAATCATTTCAAGAAGTTGGTGTCCTGATCATAGTCCTATGTGGATCACCGTTGGAGGGCAAACACTTTGGTGCCTGATAGAGGCTCTATCAAAATTTGGATTAAGCGCTATTGGTATTCTTCTATAGCTTGAATTTAATTTTGAATATATGTTATATATAATTGTTAATCATCAAAGAGATACTGATTTATGGGTTTAATATTTAAGATTTCATAACTTAAATTTTGAAATCTGTTATGCTTCCGCTGTGCATGTCCACCCTGAAATCCTACAAGCAGTAGCAATGACTTGTCTTCCTCCTCCATCTTCACCCTGATGTTCAGCAACTCATTGCATACCTGATTGAATTTTTGGATGTGACTCAAGACATCTCCACCTTCCTGCATCCGAAGGCTGTATAGTCTCTTCTTCAACATCAACTTGTTGCATATATTTTTTCTCATATACATGGTGTACAACTTTGATCACAAATCTTTTGGGGTCCTCTCCTCTAACTCTGAATGGAGCGTCACATCTGCCAAATATCCTCTAATCACAGAACAAGACTTCTTCTTCAGGGACATTCACTGACGATCTGTCATCCCTTCAGGCTTCTCCTGCAATGCCTGATCTAGATCTGCTTGAACCAAAAGATCTTCTATTCGAACTTTCTGTTGGACCTTATGTGGTGCTCCCAAGGCTCAAGGGACCAAGGCTAAGGTCAAAGTTCAAAGCCCATGAAGTGGTCATGGGGTTTCTAAGGCTAGTTTGGGCCCTAGGATGAAAGGCTATCAGCCTTTTGGGTCTTGAGGTCTAGAGATTTTGGGCCTTGAGGAGCTAACTTATATTTAGGCTAGGATTAAGTCCAAGATTATGAGATTGGATCAAGTCATGAGTGTACATGAGCTTGAGTGAGCACAATCTTGTATTGAGTTAGCCAAGAAAGTTTGTGGGTTGGGTCACATTGACCCTGTATATAAATATATATTGTATTTGGACTCGATGGATCGAAAGGAATATAAAATTTTTTTTCTTCTTAACTTTCTCTCTCTTCCTTCCTCTCTCTCTTTGGTCTTCTCCACATTCAAAAATCAAGAAACCTAGGCTTTCTTGGCCACCACCCCAAAAAGGAAAGAAAGGAGGTGCTAGAAACCAGCGCCCTCCTTTTGTGCACGCTCCTATTTTGAGCATTCCCTCTTGGCTTCCCAAGAAGAGTTTCAGATCTCATCTTTTTATTTTTTGGAGGCTTCATCAAGAGTACTTCCAGATCTCAAAAGATGAATTTTAGATCTGGTGGAGAAGGAATTTAAATCGCAGAAAAAAATCCTGCTGATAGGATTTACAAGGCTGCTAAAATTCTGATGGTTGTTTTTGTTTTGCTTGGTTGCTGGCCTTCAAGGACCTCCATAACCTGATCCTTACTGTTTCCTGACATCCACAACCTAGAGAAGCTGCTCCAATAATTGGTATCAGAGCATGGGTTGTGTGGAGAAAGAAGGAGATCCCAGAATTTAAAAATCTTCAAAGACTAAAATTTAGCAAGGACCCTATCAAGGTATTTCTCAAATCTCTTGGAGTTTTGTTGAGTTTTTGATTTGGATCTAGCGATGGGAAGCAACATGAAGGTTGATTTTGAGAAGTTTGATGGAAAAAAAACTTTTTTATGTGTAAAGTTTGGGCAGAAGATCTTTTGATTCAAGTAGATCTGGATCAGGCATTTGAAAAGAAGCCTGAAGGGATGATGGATCATCAATGGAGGTCCTTGGAGAAGAAGGCTTGTTCTGTGATTAGAGGATATTTGATGAATGTGGCACTCTATTCAATGTTAGAGGAGAGGACCCCAAAAGTCTTGTGGTTGAAATTGCACACCATGTATATGAGAAAAAAATATGTGTAACAAGCTGATGTTGAAGAAGAGACTATACAGCCTTCGGATGCAGGAAGGTGGAGATGTCTTGGGTCACATCCAAAAATTCGACTAGATATACAATGAGTTGCTGAACATCAATGTGAAGATGGAGGAAGAAGATAAGTTATTGCTACTACTATGCTCGCTGTCCCCTTCCTATGATCCATTGGTGACGATGCTGCTCTATGGCAAGAAGACCTTGGAGTATGAAGATATGGTCTCGATGTTGCGGTCCAATGAACAGCAAGAGAAATTGATCAAGAAAGATGCTCTCCAGGAGGGCTTGGCCATGGGGGAGAGATCTGGAAGAGGAAGGGAAAGAGGCAAGTCAAGGGGATGGTCAAAGTCTCAGAAGAGCAGGAGCAAGAAAGAAGTCAGGTGCTACAAGTGCAACAAGATCGGGCACTTCAAATGAGATTGTCCGCATTGGAAGAATAAGAAGGGAGATAAGGGAGGATTTGATGCACTAAGTATGATGACTGATAGTAAGGTAGAGGATGACCTCTTGGTAGTATTAGATGGTCATAGGTGAAACACAGATGTATGGACCCTAGATTCTAACTGCTCGCATCACTACACCCCAAACTGATCTTGGTTCACTACATACACCAAGACGGATGAAGGGAGTGTGACACTTGGAGATGATCACCCAAATCGAGTTGCTGGTATTGGGAGCATTTGGGTGAGAATGTTTGATGGGATAGTGTGGACTCTCACTAATATGAAGCACGTCCCAGATCTGAAGAAGAATCTCGTGTCACTTAGTTACTTGGGGCGGAGTGACTACAGCTTCAGTAGTCATACCAGGAGTGGGGTGTTGAACATCTCAAATGGAGTCATGATAGTGATGAGAGGTAGGAGGATGGAAAACAATCTTTACAAGATGGAAGGATCTGTGGTGACTGGGGAATCTGATGCAGTAGCAGCAGTGTAGGATCAGCAGGGGCTCACCGATTGTGGCACTACCGCCTCAGCCACATGGGAGATCGTGGGATGAAGGAGCTGAGCAAGCATGGTCTGATTCCAAATTTGGATGGAGGTATTTCAGAGGTATGTGAGCCATGCTAGATGGAAAAGCAGAGGAATGTGCGGTTTGCCAGCAGTTCAGCCCGCAGTGTAGGCCAACTGAAACTAGTTCACACTGATGTGTGGGGACCGACCCTGATTTTAGTCAGAAACAGAGTAAGATACTTCTTGACCTTTATAGATGATTTCTCAAGAAAACTATGGGTCTACTTCATGAAGGAAAAATCAGAAGTCTTCACCAAATTTAAGATATAGAAAGCTAAGGTGGAGAAAGAGACAGGTCAGAACTTGAAGTGTCTATAGTTCGACAATGGTGGGGAGTACACCAATAAGGAGTTTCAGATTTTTTGTGAGGCGTGTGGCATCAAAAGGCACTTCTAGGTGAGAGAGACTTCTCAACAAAATGGGGTGGCCAAGAGGATGAACAAAACCCTTATGGAAAAGGCACGGTGCATGAGGTTGTAGGCAAGGCTTCTTAAGGTGTTCTGGGTTGATACAGTGGATTCAGCCTATTATTTGGTGAATCGATTATCTCACACTAAGTTAGATGATGGAATTCTAGAGAAAAAAATGGTCTGAGAAGAAGATTGGACTGAGCCATCTAAGGGTGTTTGGGTGCGCGGTATTTGTGCACATTGGTGCTGGTGAGCAGAGCAAATTGGATACCAGGTCATGGAAGATGGTGTTCTTAGGATATCTGTAAGGAGTTAAGGGATACCGACTGTGGGATCTCTTGGAGAAGAAGGTTGTCATTAGTAGAGATGTCACCTTTGATAAAAATTTAGTTCTCCAAAGGCAAGATGGTATGGAAGAGCAGCAAGAGGTCCAGCAGTGCAGTGCTGGACAACTAACATCCTATTCTATTTTGCCACTTGCAGGTGCATCGAGAGGATTTGATATTTAGGTGGAGCACTCCCCAAAGGTGTCTCCATAGGTGGAGAGAGCTCGGATGGTTTAAAGAAGCTAGGAGGTCCGATAGGAGGAAACTGGACCTAGGACAGATATTGGGGTTGCACTGCACAAGCCCAAAAGGAATGTCAGGCAACCAGAACAATATGGCTTCGAAGAGATGGTGTCATATGCCCTGGTGATAGCGAATGGTGACCCCTACACCTATGAAGAGGCTATGGAGAACCAGGACAGAGAGATGTGGGTCCAAGCAATGTCTGAGGAGATGCAGTCTCTCTACAAGAATGAGACAGGGCGATTGGTGCAGTTGCCATGAGGGAAGAAACCCATTGGTTGCAAGTAGGTTTACCAACTCAAGGAGGGGCCTTCAAAGTAGAGAGATATCAGGTACAAGGTGAGGCTAGTGGCTAAGGGATACTTTCAAAAGGAAGACATCGATTTCAATGAGGTTTTCTCTTTCGTCATCAGGCATACTTTCATCAGGGTGCTGCTGAGCATTGTTGCAGCTCAGGATTTGAAGCTCGAGCAGATGGATGTCAAGACAGTGTTCCTCCATAGGCACCTGGAGGAGAGCTTCTACATGGAGTAGCCACCTGGGTTCTGAGAGTTAGGAGCAGAAGGAAAGGTCTGTTTATTACGGAAATTGCTGTACGGGCTGAAGCAATCACCGAGGCAATTGTACAAGTGGTTCGATTCTTATGTGAGGAGCATTGGGCTTTTCAGGTGTAAGTATGACTCTTGTGTTTATGTTAAATCTTTGAAGGATGGATCTAGGGTGTTTCTACTCTTGTATGTGGATGACATGCTTATAGCATGCAAGAGTAGGAAGGTTGTGCAGGAACTGAAGGCAGCTTTGTCTCAAGAGTTTGGGATGAAAGATTTGGGGCCTGCGAGAAAGATCTTAGGCATAAAAATCTTCAGAGATCAAGCCAAGAGGGTGCTGCATTTATCTCAGGGAGGTTACATCAAGAAGATCTTGGAGAGGTTCAGGATGAAGGAAGCAAAATCGACGAAGCTGCCACTCATCGAGCACTTTAGACTCTCGAAGATGATGTCATCACAGACTGAGGTGGAGGCTCAGGAGATGGAGAGAGTGCCATATGCCTCTGGTGTGGGAAGCCTTATGTATTCTATGGTGTGTTGTAGGTCGGATATCGCCCATGCAGTGAGCCAGGTCAGCAGGTTCATAGCACAGCCTGGCAGGGAGCACTAACGAGCACTGAAGGAGATCTTCAGGTACTTGGCAAGTACTGTTAGAGATGGCATCTTGTATGGATAGTGAAAAGATGCTGAGGGACTTTCTAACACATCCAAAGAGGCTCAAGGGCTGATGAGAGGGTTCGTGGATGCGGATTTCGTTGGAGATGTGGACACTCGACGGTCGACGATAGGTTTTATATTTAGCCTATTTGGAGGTCCCGTTTCATGGAGATCATGCTTGCAACCCATCATGGCCTTATCTACAATTGAGGTAGAGTACATTAGTGTTACAGAGGCAGCTAAGGAAGCCCTATGGCTAAAAAATTTGATGTTGGAGATGGGCCTCACACAGGAGGCCATTAGGGTGCACTGCGATAGTCAGAGTGCACTGTTACTTGTACAGAACTCTTTCTACCATGCTAGGATGAAGCACATTGATATCAGGTATCATCAAATTAGAAATCTTGTAGAAGAAGGAGAGGTGAGCTGGTGAAGGTCTACACCAAGTAGAATCCAGCGGATGCATTGATGAAGGTACTTTCACGGGACAGCTTTCGAAAATATGTGACACTAATGTACTTGATGAACAGGACAGAGTTGGTTGAGGCCTTGGGGCATCAAGGTGAAGATTGTTGGGCCTTATATGGTGCTCCCAAGGCTCAGAGGACCAAAGCTAAGGCCAAGGTCCAAAACCCATGAAGTGATCATGGGGTTTGTAGGGCTAGTTTGGGCCCTAGGATGAAAGGCTGTCAGCCTTTCGGATCTTGAGGTCCAGGGATTTTGGGCCTTAAGGGGCTAACTTATATTTGGGCTAGGATTAAGTTCAAGATTATGAGATTGGATCAAATTATGGGTGTACATGGGCTTGGATGAGTATAATCTTGTATTGAGTTAGCCAAGGGAGTTTTTGGGTTGGGTGACATTGACCCTATATATAAACATACATTGTATTTGGACTCAATGGATCGAAAGGAATACAAAATCATTTTCTTGCTAATTTTTTCTCTCTTCCTTCCTCTCTCTCTGGTCTTCTTCTCCACATCCAAGAACTAAGAAACCTAGGGTTTCTTGGCCGCCACCCCAAAAAGGAAAGAAAGGAGGTGCTAGAAACCAGCACCCCCCCTTTGTGCACACCCCTATTTTGAGCGCCCACTCTTGACTGCCCAAGAAGAGTTTTAGGTCCCATCTTTTTATTTTTTAGAGGCTTCATCAAGAGTACTTTCAGGTTTCAAAAGGTAAATTTTAGATCTGGTGGAGAAGGGATTCAAATCACAGAAAGAAATTCTACTCACAGGATTTATAAGGCTACTGAAATCCTACAGGCTGTTTTTGTTTTGCTTGGTTGTTGGCCTTCAAAGACCTCCATGATCTAATCCTTGCTGTTTCCTGATGTTCACAACCTGGGGAAGCTGCTCCAACACTTTCCACATAGAAAAGTTTTCTTTCCTATCAAACTTCTCAAAATCAGCCTTTATGTTGCTTCCCATGGCTGGATCCAAACCAAAAATACAACAAAACTCCAAAGAAATTGAGAAATATCTTGACTGGATCTTTGCTGAAATTTCAATCTTTGAAGATCTTCAACTTTTGGAGTCTCCTTCTTTCTCCACATAATTCGTGCTCTGATGCTAATTGTTGGAGCAATTTATCTAGGTTGTGGACATTAGGAAACAGCAAAGATCTGATCATGGAGGTCCTTGAAGGCTAGCAACCGAACAAAATAAAAATACCTTTCAGGATCTCAACAGCCTTGTAAATCTTGTCGGCAGGATTTCTTTCTGCAATTTGAACTCTTTCTCTACTGAAAGAATAATACCCTACAAGTCAATCGCATATGAGATGTGATAGGATGTTTATTATAATTTATCTTTTAAACTCATTATAATTGATATTTATATTAATAAAATAGATATTTTTGATTCATTATATGCTACATCTTATTATTTTTTAAGATTATAATGAATCCTTTAGGTCTGGACAATGATTTTAGGGTCATGATGAGATCACACCAGTGAGACCAAATTTTTTGATAGCCCTAATCTAAAATATTTCTAGTCATTGGTATATTGAGTTGAAGATCAATGATACCAATAAGACTGGCATGTCCTATGTATGCTCAGAAATGAGGGTGGTTGATCTCATAACCACTTATATGGTGACACTGATACAAAGATATAGGTACTTATTAGAGAATGAGTTTACTAAATTGACCTATAAGAGAATATCAGATGGAGTCTTATTTACATATCAACTGATGATTCTCTAGTGAGAGTTGTGTAAGTGATCCTTAGACCTGAGGTCACCATAGTACCTTATGTACATGGATCTATATTTTAGTTCACTACCTAACTTGATTCTTTGATCTTTATGTAGAGTGTTTTGGATATGGTAAAGTGTGTATAAAGGTTGTAAGTGATCAATAAAGGATCAGTCACTCCTAATAAGAGGAGCGAACATCCTATGTGATCTCATAGGACAGTGATTCTGGAAGTCTTTGATCAAAGCAGGATGATAATTAGAAAAGAGTTTCTAATATATCATCAACTGAATCATCACCTTCAGATCAAAATACATACAGAAAAGTGATTGAGTTGACATATTTTCATGCCCACAGCTCATTTGGGATGTCGTTTGACTAAAGGATTGAATTACATGAAAACTTATCACTGAAAGATATTTTGGTAATTTTTTATCAAAATTTTAAATCTTTTAGATAGTCATGACACATTGCTAGATGTCAATCTTGACTTATGAGCTTACCAGAATTGAAAGAATTTAATTTTAAAATTAATTTGGAAGAGTCCAAGTTGATTGAGACTCTTCAGATGATCTAATCTTATCGGATTAGGGTTATGTTGAAAGTCTGGATCCACTACTGACTAGATTTGAAACCCAGTGGGTCACACATATTTTGAGATTTAATTTTGATCTGATCTAATTAGAATTTAATATAAATTCTATGAGTTAATTTGATATACTAGCACATTGTATTAATCCAAATTTCCAAATTAGTTTAGTTCAAAGTGTTTGAGCTAACCTAGACCAATTGCCTTTGACCTAATGGGATTAGATCAATTTGGATTGGATCCTTATCCAACTTGAATCAATTTCAAGTGAAGGACTCCTTTGTGCCCATCAGATGTCATGACAAAATATAAATGCCCCCCCTTATTTTTGGCATGTGAAATGAAGAGTCCTTCTTAATGAAGGCTCTTAATTTTTACACATTGCTATATTTTTCCAACCAGATCTCCTATGTTTTGTCACCAAAATTTATTGATTTTTTTATGACATGTAGAAGAAGGAGAGTCCTTCTATTGAAAATATCTAGAATATCAAAAATTCACTCGATGAATTTATTCACCATGTGGGAAGTTAAAGCACCAAAGGTTGGCACCCCTTCATCCCATGTGACATCCCTTGGTCCCCTATTTATAGGGGATGCCCCAAATGGCTGATAGCTATGATTTTTAGTTAAAACTAGAGAGGAGGGATGTGGTAAATAGGGAAAAAATTTTGGAAAAATTTTGAAGAAAAATAAAGAGAAATTTGAGTGGCAAAATTTGCAAGAAGGGTGGTGAGATTTTTAGCAAGTGTTACAAATGTGCCCTAGGGTTTGGTTTTTTCATATGTTGGAGCCAAAAATCAAATCCTAGATTGTATGACATCTGAGGAGCATCTTCTTGATGTTGTTTTGGTGACAAGATCAAAAGCAACTAAGCTTTGGCATGATCATGAAGTAAGTTCAAAGCCAATAGTGTTCTTGAGAAGACAAGGCTACAGCAGCGCATCAGTTGGGAAGGACCTTGGCCAAGTTCTGTGTGGATCACCGTTGAAAGACTTCTACCTTGGAGTATCATGGAGAACACTAATGTGCCACTTTCTTATTTTGGTAAAAATTAAAATTCTATCCCATTTTGCATGCTTGTTTTTGTTTTATCGATATCGGCAAGGTGATTCTAGGGTTTAGATTCTGGCTCGATAGTTTTATTTGATAAAGCTATTGATTTGTATGATTTTAAAATTTTTAAAAATTATTTTTTACTATATGACTGAATCCAACAATGATATCAGAGCCATCCTTATCTGATTCGATCAAACAAATATAATATAGTAGCATAGAATCGTTCTTGTTCATATATCCTGCCAAAAATATTGTATTATTTTTAGCATCGATCTTTAAATTCAAAAAAATATTGTTGACTTTTTATGAACCATGATTCTAAATTTTAATTATTAAAATTATAAATTTATAATAATTTAAAATTTTATTATCATGGTAGCATGATGCTTAAATCGATGTATAGAAAATAAGGATGTTATGCTTGCCTAATCAGATTAGGGTTTGTTATATTATATAAATTTGTTAGTCATATGTTATGACTTTGATTGCACCCTTATATAATTTTTGGCATGATAATGTGATTGCTATTATGGATAGTAAAAGCATACAAATTTGCATAATTTATAGCATACATTTTATGTGCTTATAGTTAGGATGTGCCGAGACAAGTTTAAAGTCCCTCGTTTAATTATATTAAGTTGTAATATCGAAAATCACTTTTTAATCAAAAGTCACATTCTTAAGATCAATTGGTGTCAAAAAAAGTGTGAATAGTAGTTTTCTAATTAGGTCTATATGATGCCTGGCCAACTCTATTGGTGTCTAGAAAAGCTACGGGGAGCCTCCCACCTACTTACTTGGCCAATTTAGTCTTGTTGAATTTCAGACTTAGATTAATTAAGTGATGTAGACATTACAAGAGCCTTCTTTCAAACTTGGTCGATAGAGTATGTTAAGATCTTAGTGAGCTTGTTGTGCTATCCACAAGGCTTACTATAGAAATTGACATGATGTTGATCAAGTGCATATTGTTTCTTATAGCATATTTGAATAGTGTTGCTTTATTGTGCTATCAACAAGGGCAGCATTATTTAAGTATGACCATATGGGATTGAAGGGTCAACTTAACTAGAACACTATAGTTTGTTGTGCTAACCACACAACTATATGTGATCTAGAAGCCAGAATGAAAGATGTTTAGAATTGTAGGAGTACAATTGGTAAAGTGTTACATACTCTTGAACTCATGAATGTTTGTTGTGCTATCCACAAGGTATTTGTGAGGAATAGGGATCTCAACTCCACTAAGAAATATTAGAATCTTTCTCGATTTTCATATTTGAGGGCTATGAAGTTTGATAAAATAGTGGCAGATACAATTAGATAAAAGTCCTAGTCTAGTTGTGCATGTCATCATGAGTTACTGCTTATATTATGTTCTTATTGTTGTAGATTAAGTACATACATGGCATCCTCACTTTCACTTAGAGGTATCCTAGATGCAAACAAATTGACTGGACCTAACTATGTCTACTAGTTAAAGAACTTGAGAATTGTTCTCACTCAGGAGAAAGTCTCCTATATTCTAGATACACCTACTTTAGATTCTTTTAGGAAATATGCTTCCAAGGAGGATAGGGCTGCATATAAAATGTGAAAAGATGACAGTATGACTGTCAAATACATCATGCTTGCCTCCATAAGTAATGAGCTCCAGAGGCAACATGAGGACATGGACGTTCCCTCTATTCTTCTTAATCTTAAGGAGTTATATATAGAACAAAGTTGAACTGCTTGACATGAGATATTGAAGTAGTTGTTCCATGCCCGTATGACTAAAGGCATCTCCGTGCACACACATGTCCTAAAGATGATTGATTTGATCCCTCATCTGGGACAATTGGATTTTACCATGGATGGTGAACTAAGCCAAGATTTGATCCTGTAGTCTCTTCCTAACTTCTTTTCTTAGTTTGTTATAAATTATCATATGAACAAACTGAATATTAGCCTGCCTGAGCTGCTAAATATGTTGAAAATAGTGGAGAGCCATTTCAAGGGTGAAAAGACTCAGGTCCTTCATGTTGATAAGATCAGCAAGCAGAAGGCAAAGAAGGGTTCTAAGAAAAAGTTGAACCCTAAGGCTAGCATCTCCAAGAAGAAGGCGAAAAAGGTCTCCACCAAAGATACTTGTTATCACTGTGGTAAGGAGGGCCACTGGAAGAGAAATTGCAAGGAGTACCTTGGAACCATGAAATCAATAAATATTACTAAAGGTTTGTATATAATACAAACTAATTTATTATTAAGTACTTCATTTTTAGATTTTTCGATATTGGATACCATCTATGGCTCACACCTTTGTAAATCATTATAGGCTCTACAGGAAATAAAGAATCTGAATAAAGATGACTTCAAGCTGTTCAGTGCTAGTGGAGAGTCCATTCAGGTCAAAGCCATAAGAACCAGGGTTTTGAAATTATCTTCAGATAAAATTTTGAAACTAAAGACCTGTTATTATATTTCTGATATTTTTAGAAATATTATTTCTGTACCATTATTATTAGAATAAGATTTTAAAATAATTACTAAGAATAATGGTTGCTCTATTTACTTTTTTAATGAATATTATGAAAGTACTTTTATTGATAATAGTCTTATGTTTCTTTCACTTAATGATAATGTATTTCATATTGATAATATGAAGATAATATCACATACTTATGGCACTGCCGACTTGGCCATATAAATGAGTCACGGATTAACAAGTTATTCAAAGATAATTTTTTTGATCCTTATGATTATGAATCATATGAAACTTGTGAATCTTGTCCCACAAAAAAAATAATCAAGACTCCATTTATTGGACATGGAGAAAGGGCGAGTGACATATTGGACCTTGTACATATTGATGTGTGTGGTCCAATATCGATTCAAGCAAGAGAAGAATACTCTTAATTTATTATATTTACTAATAAAAAGTATAGGTTTGGATATGTATATTTGATGTAATACAAATCCAAAGTCTTTGACAAATTTAAAGAGTATCAAAGATGGTCAAGAAACAAACTGGTAAAAGTATTAAAACTCTTCGATCAGATCGAGGAGGATAATTTTTATCTAGTGAATTCCTTAATTATTTAAAATAAAATAGAATACTCTCTCAATAGACACCTCTTTATACTCCACAATTAAATAAAATTATGAAAAGGAGGAATCACACCTTATTAAATATGGTGTGGTCCGTGATGTGTTTCACAGATCTTCCAATAACTTTTTGGAGATATGCCCTCAAGGCTGCAGCGTATATCATAAATAAAGTGCCTTCGAAATATGTTTCTAGTATTGTGCCATATTCTCAGGTGTGCGGAGTACCTCCCACTAGGAGATCAATGAAGAAAACTCGCTGGAAGGGGATGAAACATGTTGAAGAAGAATAGCCTTCCTGGTTTCAGTCACCTTGTAAATCTTGTCAGCAGGATTTTCTTCTTCGATTTGAACCCCTTCTCCACTAGATTTGAAATCCACCTTTTGGGACCTAGAAGTACTCTTGATGAAGCCCCCAAAAAATAAAAAGATAAGATCTGAAACTCTTCTTGGGTGGCCAAGAGGGGGTAGGGGGTGCACAAAGGGGGGCACTAGTTTTTAGCACCTCCTTTCTTCCTTTTTTGGGATGGTGGCCAAGAAACCCTAGGTTTCTTGGTTCTAGGGCATGGAGAAGACTAGAGAGAGAGGAAGGAAGAGAGAGAAAGTTTAGAGAGAAAATAATTTGATTGACTAAACCATTCCTACAAACCCTAAATACAAAGGTATTTATACAAGGTCAATGTGACCCAACCACAAAACTCCCTTGGCTAACTTGATATGAGATTTGTGCTAATCCAAACCCATGTACACCCATGATTTAAATAAATATCATCTACCTAGGTCTCAAATCTAGCCCAATATAAGTTAGCTCCTTGAGGCTCAAGTCTCTTGAACTTCAAGACCCGAAAGACTGACAGCCTTTCATCCTAGGACCCAAACTAGTCCTAGAAAGCCCATGAGCTCCTCATGGACTTTGGACCTTGGCCTTAGCCTTGGTCCCCTGAGCCTTAGGAGCACCACATAAGGCCCAACAATCTCCACCTTGGTGCCCCAAAGCCTCAGCTAACTCTATCTTGTCCATCAAGCACATCAGTGTCACACATTTTCAAAACCTGTCCCGTGGAAGAACTTTCGTCAGTGCATCCACTGGATTCTTCTTGGTATGGATCTTCACTAGCTCCACCTTATCTTCTTCCACAAGCTCTCTAATTCAATGATATCTAATATCGATGTGCTTCATCTTTGTATAGTAGACAGAGTTCTGTGCAAGTAACAGTGCACTCTGACGGTGACAGTGCACCCTGACGGCCTGCTGTGCAAGGTCCATCTCCAACATCAAACTCTTCAGCCATAGGGCCTCCTTCACTGCCCCCGTAACATCAATATACTCCATCTCAGAGGTCAATAAGGCCGTGATGGGCTGCAAGCTTGATCTCCATGAAACTGGACCTCCAAACAGGCTGAATATAAAATCTATTGTTGATCATCGAGTGTCCATATCTCCATCAAAATCAGCATCTACAAACCCTCCTATCTACTCCCAAGCCTCCTTGGACATGTTGGAGAGTCCTTCAGCACCTCCTCGCTGTCTGTAGCAGATGCCAACTCCAATAGTACCCATCAAGTACCTGAAGATCTCCTTTAGTGCTCGCCAGTGCTCCCTGCCAGACTGCGCCATGAACCTACAGAACTGGCTCACTACGTTGGCGATATCCAGCCTACAACACACCATGGTGTACATAAGGCTTTCCACACTAGAGACATATAGTACTCTCACCATCTCTTGAGCCTTCACCTTAGTCTGTGACGACATCATCTTCGAGAGTCTGAAGTACCCAGCAAGTGGCAGCTCCGTCAGTTTTACTTAATCCCGAACCTCTCCAAGACCTTCTTGATGTATCCTCTCTGAGATAAATGTAGCACCTTCTTAGCTCGATCTCTAAAAATTTTCATGCATAAGATCTTCCTCGCAGGCCCCAAATCCTTCATCTCGAACTCCCAAGATAAGGCTGCCTTCAATTCTTGCACAATATTCCTACTCTTGCATGCTATAAGCATGTCATCCACATACAAGAGTAGAAATACCCTAAACTCATCCTCCAAAGATCAAACATAAAGACTAGAGTCATACTCACATCTGAAAAGTTTGATGCTCCACATATAGGAATCAAATCGCTTGTACCATTGCTTCGACGACTGCTTCTGCCCATGCAGCGATTTCTGCAGTAAATAGACCTTCCCTTCTGCTCCTGGCTCTTGGAACCCCGATGGGTGCTTTATATAGATACTCTCCTCTAGATGCCAATGGAGGAACACCATCTTGATATCCATCTGCTCCAGCTTCAAGTCCTGAACTACTACGATGCTCAGCAACATCCTGATGAAAGTATGTCTCATGATAGGAGAGAAAATCTCGTTGAAGTCGATGCCTTCCTTCTGGGAGTATCCTTTGGCCACTAGTCGCGCCTTGTACCTGATACCTTCTTGCTCTAAAGGGCCCTCCTTGCATTGGTAAATCCATTTGCAACCAATGGATTTCTTCCCCTGTGGCAATTGCACCAATCATCACGTCTTGTTCTTGTGGAGAGACTGCATCTCCTCGAACATTGTTTGGACCCACCTCTCTCTGTCCTGGCACTCCATGACCTCCTTGTAGGTATATGGGTCCTCATTTACTATTACTAGGGCATCTAACAATGTCTCCTCAAAGCCATATCATTCTGGTTGCCTAACGTTCTTTTTGGACTATGCAGTGTATTGAAAAATATATCCCAAAAGCCAATCATCAAGTTGTTGACGGTTGAGCAACCTTGTATTGTAATTGATTTGTTAATAAATAAAATATATTTTTGGCATTTTCATCATAAGTTTTCATCTTCTAATGAACTCCATTGTTGTGATGAAGTCTTTAGGACTATTTAGGTTCAATAAAGAGAGGATTTATTGATTAGTCCTTAAAACTGTTCATGACCAAATAATAGGCTGTTAATAAGGATGACAGCTTCTATCGAGCATAGGTCACTGTAGGCCATATGGGTTGGTTGTCCTCTTAACCAAGGAGTGTGGAGACACTGGTATGGCATACAAGTGAGATGTAAGGGTACATCATCATTGAACGTGATCAACTCCAGAGCATTCTGCTATTGAGAATGTCTCTGATGGAATATAGGTATAAGTATCCCTTAGACCTGAGATCGCCTCAGTGACTTGCAAGCAACTCACTGTGCTTTGGTACTGGACTAACTAAATTTTTAATTCAATGATGGAAGACTTCTGGGCATAGTCAAGTACTTACAAAGTCAGAATGTGATTGAGACAGGATTGACCACTCTAAGAGTTGGAGAAGAATGAGTCACTGTATTTCAATTCAGCAAAATCTTGATCAGGATAATCCATCAGATGGATTTGATATTTCAAAATACAATGTGGATAACCTATTTAGAGTTAACAGTTAAACTTTGAGGTGTCCTATAGATATTTTGGTCAAGAGAATGAATTATATGAAAACTATATCCACATGGATTCTAAAGATGTTGTTCTACACATTCGACCTATCCGACCGTCGAGTACTATTGCTAGATGGTCACTTCGATTGGTATAAAAATTTATTCCTATACTATTGACTTAGGTTCGGACCTATGAGGTCACACACATTAGAGTTCACAATCTGATCGGATGGTTGATCAACGATTAAGAATCATCCTAGAGTTAAACGATCAATACGATTGACATTTAACCTAGTGCAAGTGTTACAGGAGGATCAATTAGCAATTTGATTGCTAATTGACTTAATTTGATTAAGTAAATGAGCTGAGATTAAGTTTAATTGAATATGATTTAATTAGATTTAGTTTGGACTTGATTGGATCAAGTCCAATTGGTTTATTGGATAAGCCAAGTGCAAGAAAAAACTAGTCCTAGTTCAAGTAGGACTTGGATCAACCTAATTTCTAATTTGATTAGAAAATTAAATTAGATTTAAATATAATTTAATCTAATCAAATTAGATTCTTAATTAGGTTAAGATCTATTTTAATTGGATTGATTTGGTTTTGGTTTGATTTGATTTAAGAAATCAAATTGGAACAAGACATAGATTGAATCCTAGTAAGACTAGGATTCCACCTTGCACCAATTTAGACTGCACGCCCACTCTCTCTTATCCCATGCCCACTCTCTCTTATTTTATGTAACAAAACTTTTCTCCTAGGTTTTCACACATGCCCAAAACTTTTCTCTCTTTCTCTCTTATATGGAAAGTGGTTGTAGATCAAGTCAAAGTAGGAATTAGTTTGGATTTCAAATTCTATGAGATAGAGTTTTAGAAAACCAAAACTCTTTCCTTATGGCACTGATTTTATCCAAATTTTTTTTGAGATTTTTGTAGCTTTTATGGCATATAATATGTGCCCTTTGCTGGTGGTCTATACACAAAAAGAAAGAGGGGGTACCCAAGAGTTGGGTGCCCCTTGTCTTGCCATGTTTGGATAATCCTTGACTAGGTATTTGACTTAGACAAGGACTCTATCATATCACTCTAATTAAAATAATTTTTTTTATAAAATTTTTGTAAAAAATAGAAAAAAAAGATACCTTTGGGGCATATGAAAATTAGGGAGAAAGAAGGTTAGGGCATGGAGATACAATAGACACAAGACTAGGTGTCTAGGTGAGAGCAAAGAAAAGAAGAAGAGGGCCTTCTTCTAGGGTTGCTGTGTTCACCTCTTTTCTTCCTCCATCTTGAGTTTTCTGAGAGTGTCTCAGATCTAAAATTCTTTCTCCTACTTTTCATCTTTGGAAGAGTCTTAATCAAGAAAAAAGAGGTATCTGATTGACCATCGAAGAAAGATCAGCATAGTACTAGCATATTGTGCTGATTTCCTGGATCAGGACTTCTGATCGTGATTCGTAGGCTCGTGTGGATGACTCTTAGAGATCGGATGCATGTGTGGCTTGCAACATCATCCTCAAGCCCAGATTAGCAAAGTTAGAACATCTAACTTGCAAGGTAATAGATCTGATCTATTATATTTTACATACATTAGATGTAGTATAGAAACATGTTGATATGATCAATATGTAGTTCTTGCTCTTTATATTTTAATTTATGATTTAATGCCATATAATAATCATGTAATAGGATCTTAGATCTAAGAATTTTTTGATTTTATAAGATAAATTTTAATTTATTTTAGTTTTTCGCTGTCTGATCTTGTAAAAGTTTCAAGATCTAATCCTAAAAGCCTAGATCTAGTTCCTACACAGTGCAATCCCGATGTCCATCCTAGGTCCAACTTGCTCCTGCTAGACATCTTGGCTTCTATCACCCATCCAAGCTCTCTCCACCTATGGAGATACATCTGAAGAGTGCTCCACCTGAATACCATGTCCTCCCAATGTACTTGCAACAGGCAAAAGAGAATAGGATGTAAGTTGTCCAGCGCTGCCCTACTTGACCTCCTGCTGCTCCTCCATGCCAACTCGCCTTTGAAAAACTGAATTTTTATTGAAGGTGACATCCCTACTAATGATGACCTTCTTTTCCAAGAGATCCAGTAGCTGGTATCCCTTAATTCCTAATGGGTACCCCAAGAACACCATCTTTTGTGACTTGGCATCCAACTTTGTCTGCTCACCAGTACCGATGTGCACATATGCCATGCACCCAATCACCCTTAGATGGCTCAACCCAATCCTTCTTCCAGACCATTTCTCCTCTGAAATACCACCATCTAATCTTGTGTGAGAGGACTGATTTACCAAATAGTAGGCTACATCCACTGTATCAATCCAGAATGTCATAAGAAGCCCTGCTTGCAGCCTCATGCACCGTGTCTTTTCCAGAAGGTTCTGTTGATCCACTTGACCACCCCATTTTGCTGAGGAGTCCTTCACATCAAGAAGTATCTTTTTCTACCACACTCCTCACAAAAAATATAAAACTCCCTGCTAGTGTACTCTCTGCCATTGTCGAACCGCAGACACTTCAAGCTCCGACCTATCTCCTTCTCCACCTCAGCTTTCCATACCTTGAATTTGATGAAGACTTCTGATTTATCCTTCATGAAGTAGATACATACCTTTCTTGAGAAATCATCTATAAAGGTCAAGAAGTATCTCACCTAATTTTTGACTGAAATCGGGGTCGATCCCCACACATCAGTGTGAACTAGTTCCAGTGGGGCTGCACTGCAGGCTGAACTAATAGTGAACTGCACTCTCCTCTATTTTTTCATCTGGCATGCCTCATATACCTCTGAAATACCTCCATCCAGATCTAAAATCAGACCATACTTGCTCAGCTCTTTCATCCCACTATCACCCATATGGCCTAGGCGGTAGTACCATAATCGATGAGCCCCCTACTGATCCTATACTGCAGCTGCTGCATCAGATTCTTTGGTCACCACAGATCCTTCCAACCTATAGAGGTTATTCTCCATTTTTCTACCTCTCATCACCACCATAGCTCTATTTGAGATGTTCAAGACTCCACTTCTGGCACGACTACTGAAGCTGAAGCCGTTCCACTCCAAATAGCCCAGTGACACCATATTCTTCTTTAATTTTAGGACGTGCTTCACATTTGTGAGAGTCTGCACCATCCCATCAAACATCCTCATCCGAATGCTCCGTATACCAGCAATCTTGCATGGGTGATCATTTTCGAGTGTCACGGTCCCCTCATCAATCTTGATGTATGTCACAAACCAAGATCGGTTTGGGGTGTAGTGATGCGAATAGGCTGAAACTAGAGTCCATACATCTGTGTATCATCTGTGACCATCAAATACCACGAAGAGGTCATCCTCTATCTTCTGATCAGCCAATATACTCAGTGCATCAGATCCTCCCTTGTCTCCCTTCTTGCTCTTCCACTATGGGCAATCTAGCTTGAGGTGCTCAATCTCATTGTACTTGTAGCACCGAGCCTCTTTCTTGCTTTTGCTTTTCTAGGACTTTGATCGTCCCCTTGACTTGCCTCTTTTTTTTCCTCTTATTGACCTCTCCCCCATGGCCAAGCCCTCCTAGGGAGCTCCATCCTTGGTCATCTTTTCCTGGTATTCATTTGAGTGCAGCATCGAGACCATGTCTTCATACTCCAGAGTCTCCTTGCCATACAACAGCATTATCACCAATGGATCATAGGAAGGGGCCAGCGAGCATAGCAATAATAGAGATCTATCTTCCTCCTCCATCTTCACCCTGATGTTCAGCAACTCATTGCACATCTGGTCGAACCTCTGGATGTGACCCAAGATATCTCCGACTTCCTGCATCTGAAGGCTGTACAGTCTCTTCTTCAACATTAGCTTGTTGCATATATTTTTCTCCATATACATGGTGTGCAACTTCGACCATAAACCCTTCGATGTCTTCTCCTCTAACATCGAATAGAGAGCCGCATCCACTAAACATCTCCTAATCATCGAACAAGTCTTCTTCTCCAAGAACATCCATTGACGATCTGACATCCCTTCAGGCTTCTCCTCCAACGCCTAATTTAGAGCTACTTGAACCAAGAGATCTTCAACCCTAACTTTCCACATAGAAAAATTTTCTTTCCTATCAAATTTCTCAAAATCAACCTTCATGTTGCTTGCCATGGCTGGATCCAAATCAAATCACTATTAGATGTGTGCCCTAGATGCTAGATCGACTGACACATTCTTGAAAAGATCTAAGGGCAAATTTGTAATCTTGACTATAAATGTATAAAAGGGCAAATTTCTCAAAATCAAACCATTCTTCTATCACATTTTGTACATTGTGTCTGTGATACATCCTTTGAGTTAGTAGGAATGTATATTCATATTTTCAAGAGTTGAAAATTTAAGGCATGAATTTACATAACTAACTCATAAACAGCTCCTGACTATAGGATCATCACGAGAATGGTGATCGATCTGGAAGGTTGGTGTACGATCACTTTCTTAGGATAGATGTATCTTGAGTCTATGATGTGAAGACATCAGAGTAAGAGTATAGATATTCATTGAGAATGAGAGTACTGAGCATGACCACTTCGAGCAGTCATAAGGAAGTCTACCTTCTCGTCAATGACTAGCTCGATGCTGCAGTTGTGTGTCTAGTTCTTCGACCTGAGGTGCATCGACAGTTCACCTTGAGTGTGTTATAGTTTGACTACACAATAACTCATCTCCTAGCCATTCGAAATCCTGAGGTGTATGTTGGCTGTAGCATATTCATTGTAGAAACTAGGTCGCACCAAGATGGGTTCTATCAACCTCAATAGATGAGAGGAGTAGTCCTATGATAATTGAAAGATCGAGTCCTTAAGCCCATGACCATGGCAGAGTAAAATAATAAAAAAGAGTTTTCCATTAAAGTTTCACATCAGACTTGGATCAATCGATTAACTCATATGACTGATGTTGGATTTGACGAGTTCACCTTAACCCTAATTCAGTCGGGACTCATGATAGAGGAACTCAATCACACAGGTAGCTGCATCGAGAGGTTCGTCTTCAGTTTTGATGGGTTGCCACCACAAACTGCTAGGTGTCACTGATAGATTTTGAGAGCAATTAGAATAATATTGATGATCAATGATTCTAATTGTCTGAATCAGAAGAGTTCTGGTCCATCGAAAGGAGTTTCGATGATGTCGATGATGAGATCACGACATGTCTCATTACCATACAGAATTGAACCTAACTAGGTCACACAAATAAGGGTTAGGATTTAGATGTCATCAATTGGACTAATCCAATTGATTTGGATAAGATCCAATTAGGTTCAAGAAAATCGTGCTAGCACACGATTGAACCTAACTTTCTCCTCGTATAATCTTTTCTGTCTCTACTGAGCCACTTGTGATTTGACTCATCCAGAGAATCTTAGGAAGATTTTTTTGAGTCTAAATGAAGCTTGTCCAATTCAGAAAAGGCTTGTCTTAATTCATGAGATGAATTTAAGACAACACTTGCTAATTCCTAGCACCTATCAATTTCATTTTAGGACATCTGTCAAAAATTGACATATGGGTCTTAAACTGAAGAGGGCTAATTGGAGGATTTTTGTGGAGTGTCCACAAGCCAAGCCACATCAAATTGGCTGCCATAATCAGATTATGGTGTGAGCCCAATTGGATTAAAGTGGGCACCCCAAGTGGATAAGGATTGGAGAGTCTTGATCAATTTAAACTCTTGGGCGCCACCTCTATTTGTGCTTATCCAATGTTGGTGCCATCTTTTAGAGATAAGGTAGGATTCTTATCTGATATGATCAGATAATATCACTCCATCAATCAAATTTTTTTCAAAATTTATTAAAATTTTTTGATTGGTTGAATGATGTGGCACTGCACAGCATACAGGGTCTATATAAGCCCTGCTGCGCCTAGGGTTTCGAGGTAGAAGTTGTTTTATACACAAAACCTAATAGCTGCTACTCCCTCTCTTATTCTCTACATCCTCCCTACTCTCTTTCCTCCCCTCTTCACATCCAAAGAGTTGGATGTCCATCTGGCAAAGATCCAAGGCATGGTGATGCCTGGAACAGAAGGCTGCAGGACTTCTTCGACAGGCTGCTGCTCCAACTTCAGGAAGACTTTTGAAGATCTTCCTAATCAGATTTAGATCTAATTTTTTGAGAATAGATTCATGAGGAGAAGACATTCTAGATTCTACCTAAGTGGATATTAGTAGAGGCCAGGCACTTGTGTGGCTACATCAGAACCTCGGGCTGTGCAGAGATCATCTACAGGGTAATCAGATTACCCTTGAGGTATTACTTGTTTCCTCATCCCTTTAGATTTATTTTAGATTTAATATCAGATATGAAGATTAGATCTAGAGATTTAGATCTAAAATATATGTTGGATAATTTTATTTTTAAATTATTCCACCCCAGATTTGATAAAATATGGAAGATCCTATAGAGGAAAAGCGATTTTCCTCCTTCAACTAATATCAGAGCCAAGTTGTTGGCTCTATTTCAGATCTAATTTAGATCTGATTTTAATTTTTATTTATCTGATATTAAAGATTTTAGATGTCACATCAGATATGATAGGATCTTGTTGGGTATGAAATACCCCCGGTCGAAGTCGCTAAAAGGCCGACCCTTCCAGACTTCTCCGACAATGAGTTCCTCCATTCATCTACCGGGCCGCCCCAAAAGCTCTCTAGGCCTCACTGCCAGCCGACCTTCTACAGCAACCGACTACCCCTGAACTTCTTTCGGGCTTTGTCAGCATCCAAACTTCCCCGACAATGAGATTTCTATAGTAACCAGACTCCTTCTAAGTTTCTACGACGGTCGATCGCCTTTCGGATCCCGATCGAGCTCCTGCGAGAGCCGAACTTCTATGGCGAACAGTCTACTCCGAACTTCTACAGTAGGCTGTCTATCCCAGACATCGACTGTAAGCAAATCCTAACTTAAGCCTCTACTATAAATAAATTTCTTTCGAATTTCTACCACAGGTAGACTTCAACCGAGCTACCCCATAGCGAGTGGGCCCTGGACGTGCTTCTACAGTGGGACACTACTCCAAGCTTCCACAGCAACCGATCCTCGCCCGAGCTCCAGCGATAAGCAGTCCCTTTTCGACCTCTCGTGAGAACTGAAGCCCGTCCGAACTTCTCCAGTGGATGGATTCCGGACGAGCTTCTATGACGGACGAGCTCCAGCAATGGGGTCCCTGCGATAGTCGATCACCTTCGATGTCTGCTGAGCCTCCCCAGTGCTATCCGAAGTCCATCGCCGGCCGACCTCCTACCAGGCTCCCCATAAAACCAGACTTCCCCGATGGACGATCTTCAGATGAGCTTCCACATTAGATAAATCCCAGACTGACTTCTCCGAACTTCGTCAACAAAGATCTCCGTCCGAGCTCCTACAACAGATGACTCCCACCTGAAACATCAGCATCCGAAGCATCCAACAACGGTAGATTCGTCAGCGACCTCAGAACATCCAAGCATCTCCTAGAATGATGAAGTAAAGACAAGCTTCAGCCGATGGATCCAAACTCTCCGACAAGTCACGACAAGAGCCGCCCTCCTGCCCCACTCTCTGCAACGGACTTCATGCAGCTCTACCACTCTCTGGCAAGTCCCGACAACGGACACCACTCTACTCTCTGCAACAAGCTCCACGTGGCCCTGAACAACCCCTGACGCCACTACTCTCCGTAACAAACTCCATGCAGCTCTGAGCGGTCCACTACCAGACGGTTACAGATGTCGCTGTCAGTCAGTTACACCCTTCATCTATAAATAAGGACCCTCAGACACGTTCTTCTCTAAGCTGGTAACTCTGTCTCGAAACTCTGTCAAAATTTTCACTCGAGCACTCCATTTCTGTTGAAGCAGAGTACTGACTTGAGCATCGGAGGGTCTTGCCAGAGCACCCCCAACTCCGGTTTAGACTTTCTTTGCAGGTCCCGATGGTGGCCGCGGTCATCCCAGCTCCAGCTTCTCTGACTTCGATGAAATTCTGCACCAACAGAATTGGCGCTAGAGGAAGGACGTGTGTGTTTGCAGTACCCTTGTTCTTAAAGGAGTGCTCAACGGGACTGATTCCGGTCATCTTCTCCGATATTTTCTTCTCCTTCTTCTACTAGATCTTCACCTGATGCCTCCCCGTAGAGCATCCACCAGGCGATCCACGGCCTCCGTGGCTAGATCTCAAGCTCCGGCCTCACCTCTAGTTTTTCAGGCTCCTCCTCCTCTGGCAACGACGGTCGGCGCAGAGCAATTCGACCTGCTAGTCCAGCAGGTTAGGGGCCTCACTGAAGCAGTGCAGGCCATGCAACAGCAACAATAGCCGCAGACGTTGATGTGGTTGGAGAGAACATCATCAGAATTTCAAAATCTGACGGTGGGGCGGGCCACTTGGGCCAATCGCCCCGTCTTTCCCGAAAAGACAAATTTGAGGGTGGAGAGCCCTCAGTCCGATCATGATTCTACTCCCGGAGGATCTCTACCTCCGTTCTGCCCGAAGACCCTTAAGACCCGTAGTCGAGAGGACTTCCTGGATCGAATGCTCCAAGAGATGAACCACCGGATTGAAGAACTCCGCCACGCTTCCCCTGCTTATGGTGAGGACATCTGTACTGACCCCCCCTTTTCTCAAATGATCATGTAGGAATCGATCCTGCCAAACTTCAAGCTCCCCTAATTTGAAAGCTATGACGGGACCTCAAACCCGGTCGATCACCTAGAAGCCTTCCAGACGATGATGCTGCTCCATGGCATGCCAGATGCCATTCTGTGCCGAGCTTTTCCATCCACCCTGAAGGGAGCAGCAAGGAACTGGTACTCGACGTTGAAGCCGGATATCATCTTTTCCTTTGATCAGATGAGCCACCAGTTCGTGGCTCATTTTGTTAGCAGCCAGCATCCTCGGAGAGGTTTGGAGTCCCTCATCAACATCAAGCAAAGGGAGGGGGAATCCATCTGGGCTTACATCAACCATTTCAACATCGCTATGTTGGAGGTCCAGAACTTGGACCAATCAGTCACGATGGCCGCTCTGAAAGGTGGCCTTCAGAAGAACGACCTTCTATTCTCCTTGGAAAAGAAGTACCCTAGGGATTTTGCCAATTTGCTGGCTCGGGTCGAAGGATATGCCCGAGCAGAGGAAGCCTTCAAGATGAAGGACGAGGAGACCGCAAGAGAGCAGCAAGCAGGAGACTCGAGTATGCCCGCAGTTGAAAGAGGACTGGGTGAAGCTCGGCCATGCTCTCGAACTCCTCCCAGGCACAGGCACGCCCGGACTCCTCTCCGAGCTCATAAACAGAGAAGCCCAGACCATCGAGTTCAGCGAGGCTCTCCTCCCGGGAGATTCCACAGCTACGCCCCTCTCAATGCATCAAAAACTCAAGTGCTGATGGAGGTTAGGGAGTAGCTCCCAAGGCCAGAGAGGATGCACTCGCATCCCGAAAAGCATAACCCAAACAAGTTCTGCCTCTATCATCGTGACCATGGCCACGATGCGGAGGAGTGTATTCAGCTCCGAGACGAGATCAAGGAGCTCATCAGATGGGGTCGGCTCGATAGATTCATTCAACGCCGACCTGAAGGAAGAGAAGATCGGCCTAGGGCCCTGCCACAGCTGGAATCACCAAGGAGGGAGGAGCATCTAGAAGATCACCCTCCGATCGGGATTATCAACTCCATCTCGGGGGGACCCTGGCGAGGAGCAGACCTTCGCGGCTATAGGATTTGAAAAATCTACGAATATATTACCAACAACTTTGCCCTGAATAAAAATTCTCTTCATACTTGTGCATTCTTTCTTTTGGTATGAGCTTATAACGACGGGAGATAACTCCCCCATACAAACGAAATTAAGCATGTTAGGAACAGGAGGAGAACCTCGTCCTAACATGAGCAAAGTTGAAGGCCCGATTTTCTAAAGATCGGATGGGGGGAGAGGCCCTCACAATGGCTCTTATATGCCCCCACAGCCTTGTTAGGAACAGGAGGAGAACCTCATCCTAACATGAGCAAAGTCGAAGGCCCGATTTTCTAAAGACCGAATGGGGGGAGAGGCCCTCACAATGGCCCTTATGTGCCCCCACAGCCTTGTTAAGAACATGAGGAGAACCTCGTCCTAACATGAGCAAAGTCGAAGGCCCGATTTTCTAAAGACCAGATGGGGGGAGAGACCCTCACAACAGCCCTTTTGTGCCCCCACAGCCTTGTTAGGAATAGGAGGAGAACCTCGTCCTAACATGAGCAAAGTCGAAGGCTTGATTTTCTAAAGACCAGATGGGGGGTGAGGCCCTCACAACGGTCCTTAAGTGCCCCCACAACCTTGTTAGAAACAGGAGGAGAACCTCATCCTAACATGAGCAAAATCGAAGGCTCGATTTCCTAAAGATCGGATGGGGGGAGAGGCCCTCACAACGGCCCTTATGTTCCCCCACAGCCTTGTTAGGAACAGGAGGAGAACCTCGTCCTAACATGAGCAAAGTGGAAGGCCTGATTTTCTAAAGATCGGATGGGGGGAGAGGCCCTCACAATGGCCCTTATGTGCCCCCACAGTCTTGTCAGGAATAGGAGGAGAACCTCATCCTGACACAAGCTGAAACTGACTATCGAAAACAAGGGGAGGACCTCATCCCGATGCAAACAAAGACTCGGTTGATCAACAAGGAGGAAAGCTTCTTCAATGACTCCTCCACACTCTCATGGCCCCATCAAGAGCAGAGGGAAGACCCTCACTCAAATACAAAATGAGGAGAGATGAAAAAAAAAATGATGAACTACACTGGCGATAGGTGAAAAACGAACCACATCAAAGGCACAAGAGATCTCGTCTCGATGAGAGAGAAAACCCTTGTCGAAAATCTCTAGTTCCTAAGGGCAAATCGACATGGTGGCAACCAGAAACCTTCAAACTACGTCGATAATGAACAAGATGGAAGACAGAAGAAGTTCGGTGAACGACGACTCAACGCAAGAACCAGCGAGGGATTACAAACTACATCGACGCCAAACAAGATGGAAGACAAATGAAATTTGGTAAACAACCATTTAATACCAGAATGGGTGAGGTAATAAACAATTTCATTCTCATTTCATTGGTGAAGTATGCATTACAAAGCCTTAAAGGCAAAAAAAAAAAAAAAAAGAAAAGAGAAAGAAGAAAAAGAGGCTCTAAGGAAGCCCAGTTTCTTCCGACTTCGAGCTCTCGGTTTCGATCCTTGCTATGGATTGCCTTAAATTTTTGACTTCCTCTTTTAGTTCTCTCTTTTTCAGCAGCATATCCTGAAACATTCGGTGGAACCACCGGCGCTCATCCTCTGACTCTCGAAACCTCCTCCTCAGGACCTCAGACTCTCCCTCGGCATCTTTGACTGCCTGCTGCTCATGGACTAGCTGAATCTTCAGCCGCTGCAGTTCGACCTCCCCCCACCCAAGGGCCACAAACAGTTCTGCCATAATCTCCCTTAAGGAGCAAAGCTCATCAGAGCCTCGTGCAGAGATAGGCTGGACTCTCTAGGACAACTACCTCCGAAGGTGGGCTACTTCGTCGGTTGCCGTCTGGAGCTTCCTTCGGTAGTCCTCTACCTGACCACTCCAGCCGACTCGGTAGGCATTATAGTTCGCCTCAGCATCCTGCAGCTACTTCTGAAGACCAAAAAATTTTTTTGACCAGTCTCGATCATGGTCGGATTGGACTGTGAGCCAGGATGAGCTCCCTTCCAGCTGGCCGATCTTCTCCCGTGCAGCCGCCAGCTCGACCTCGAGAGAGCTGATCTTGGAAGCCTAAGCCCAAGATCGGTCGCTGGCACGCTTTCGGAGTTCCTCGAGCTCCGTCGTGAAGTCGGCCTTCTTCCGGGTGAACTCCATGAGCCCCTTTTTGTGGAGGTCCTTAAGGAGAATAGCCTCCGTAGTAACTTCGAGTGGCTCTTCCTGAGCCGATGAAGTTCGTCTTCCAGCTTCTTAGATTTTTTTGTCGATCGATGAACTTTCCTTTGGAGGTCTCGTATCATCGACTTCATGGGAATACCCTCCGACAGGGGAAGAGCTTCGACAGGACACTATCATTGGAAGACAAGAGCGCCACGACTCAAATTAATGCAAGAAGACAACAAGAAGGAAAAGAATACAAAAAGGGGGGAGGGACCCTCCGTAAAGACGAATCCAGCTTTATTGATCAAATAAGTTTCAAGTACAAGAGAATGGGGGAAAAATCACCACAAAGGAAAAAATCAAAGCTAGAGGTTCCGGACCTCTGGGGTAGAAGTAGAGGGGCTCGGCTTCCCTGAAAGATCATCGGTGGCGACCGTGGCAGTCGACGAGGTCCCAGCTGGAGGAGGACCGGCAGCGGCTTCGGATGGTTCGGCTTCATCATCGGATGCCTCGTTCAGGAAGTCGAGATCCAATTCAGGAAACCTCCCAGCCACCTTCTCTTGACAGAGTTTGAAACCCTTGATGAAGGCATCCTAGTCGAACTGGACCTTTAGATCCTCTATCTCGGAGGAGGCTTTGAACTCCTCCACCGCTCGGGCCCCTGCCTCCGAAATCAGGGATGGAATCCGTGCCTTCAGCTCGAAAACCTGCTCCTTCAACTCAAAAACCTGCACCCTTAGTCTGGAGATTTCGGCCTCAGCCTTCTCTCTCTCCTCCTCCAAGGCGGTCCTCAGATCGGATGAGGTCTGTTCCTCCTTTTCCAGCACCTCCTGGAGACTAAGGACCTCGACGATCTTCTCCTCGAGGCGGGCGGCCCCGGTTAGGCGACCCTCCTCTGCTCGAGCTACCTCCTTCTTGGCGATCTTCATCGCCTTGACATTGGCGACCATTTAGTGCCCAATCTGCATGAAAGATTGGGGAGTCAATATAACAGCTGAAGAATAAGTCGAATAAAGAGGCAAGAAGGAGGAAAAAGGTGAGTTAACCTACTTCGAGGAAGGATCCCAGGGAGTCCCAGACCTGCAGCTCGGGATCGACGAGGATGATTCTTTCGACGACCTCGGGCAGAATGCACCCTTCGACCAGCCTCTTTATTAAGTCTCTGTTGTTGAAGGGATTGTCCCCCAGGTCTTCCTCGGAGCTGCTGGCCCCCTTAACGGCAATCTTGCGACTGCGGCTCCTCCGGGCTAGGATCTTCTTTTTTTTCCTTCCTTCGACCCCGGGTACCCTCTCGGGACGAACCTCGGGAGTGGGATCCTCAGTCGGGGGGCTCCTTGAAAGGGCTTGGGGGACTGCGGGTTTGGTGTCGGAAGGGACTTCGACGGTGATGGCCACCGGAGCAGGCGCAGTCGAGCTTGTCTCTTCTATCCTGGCTCTCTTCACCAACCTTGAAGTTGAGGTGTCTTTCCTCTTGTGGGTCTTGAGACCCTGGGCTAGCCTCCGAGCCACGCTCGCTTCCATGTCTGCGATAGAAGGAAACCAACATGGCTTAGAGATGGAATAAGAGAAATGGGAACAAAAAAAAAGAAATGAATGAAATGATGAATCGGTACCAGTAGGATTAAGAGGGCTCAGGCCGACGTTGAACAAAAATTATTCTCTCAGAAGGTCGGGGAGGAGGGGGGCTTGATAGGCCTCGAGTTTTTTGGAGGCCTCGAGGTCGTCCCTTTCCAGGGTAGGAGCCCGACGGATGGAATCCCTCAGGGAGCCCCATGGGGGTAATCCTAGTTCCAAGATCGGGCATCAGACATAGAAGAACTTCTCCTTCCAGTTATGGACAGAAGAGGGGGTGCCTTTCAGCAACCCCTTTCTACCGAACTGGGGGGAGAAGTACCACCAATCCTTTGCCGAGGGATGGCGCTTGAAGGTGTAGAAGTTCCTAAACAATGAAAGAGTCGGCCGAACTTCGGCTAAACTACAAAGAAAAAAAAATCCTATCAAAAACCTAAAGGAGTTCAGCACGACGAAAACTAGAGAAATATTCAGAAAATGGAAGAGAGCCACGATAAAAGATGACAGCAGAAATCGAAGCCCGATGCGGAAGGCCTCCTGATATAGACAGAAGCAGTCGGGAGGAGGGGCGCTAGCCCGGTCAGTTTGCCCGAGAAGCTCCAGCTCGTACTCCAGAGGAACTCGATACTGAATCTTTATCAGTGAGAGTTCATCCGGAGTCAAGGAGCCGGGGATGGTGTCCGGTGCAAAGGCCAAACAAGGTTCAGTCCTGGCTACGGGTTCGACCATGATACCAGGACTTTGGGAAACTGGGGCTGACGAACTCCTAAAACTACTAGAAGAGGAGATATCAGAAGATATTTTAGATCAAATGAAAGCTACAAAATCCTAGAAAAATTAAAAAAAATAGCGAGCAGGCCCTCAAGGAAGCTGAACGAACAGAGCACGAAGAAGAAAAAATAAAAAAATAGCGAGAAGTTCCAGGACTGACCTAGGTTGGCCTGGGGAGTGCGGAAAGGCGGCAAGGATGATGGAAGACCCGAAGGATGCCTAAAGCCGGGAAGGATGCTAAAGGAGGCTGGAGCTCTCGGAGAAGAAGAGGGGACCGACAGACTCTCTCAGGCAGGGTGAAACCCCTAAGGAGGAAGACGTGTTTAAATAGGCAACAGGGCCCGGAGCGGTTATGATCGTGGATCTCCTCTAACAAGCCTGTACCTGCCGCATGTCCCACTCACTCTGACAGGCTGTTGAAAATGGCTGGCAGCGGACAAAATAATTATTGCACCGTACCTAGAGCCACGCCCCAGCAGGAATCTCAAAAAGAAAAAACCTTTTCCGAAAAGACTCTAGTACCAGCGCACCGAACGTCAAAATATCTGGCAACCTCCGATGCGGCAATCGAGGGGGGGTAGCTTCGACCGTGAGAATTTCTCTGTACTTCCCTCGTTTGGAGCCCGAACTTGGAAGTAGGGGGGACTGATGTTGGGTATGAAATACCCCCCGACCGAAGTCGCTAAAAGGCCGACCCTTCCGGACTTCTCCGATAATGAGTTCCTCCATTCGTCTACCGGGCCGCCCCAAAAGCTCTCTGGGCCTCACTGCCAGCCGACCTTCTACAGCAACTGACTACCCCCGAACTTCTTCCGGGCTTCGTTAGCATCCGAGCTTCCCCGACAACAAGATTTCTATAGTAACCAGACTCCTTCTAAGTTTCTATGGTGGTCGACCATCTTCCGGATCCCGATCGAGCTCCTACGAGAACCGAACTTCTACGGCGAACGGTCTACTCCGAACTCCTACAGCAGGTTGTTTATCCCAGATGTCGACTATAAGCAAATCCCGACTTAAGCCTCCACTATAAACACATTTCTTCCAAATTTCTACCACAGGTAGACTTCAACTGAGCTACCCCATAGCGAGTGGGCCCTGGACATGCTTCTACGGCGGGACACTACTCTACGCTTCCACAGCAACCGGTCCTCGCCCGAGCTCCTGTAATAAGCAGTCTCTTTTCGACCTCTCACGAGAACTGAAGCCCATCCGAACTTCTCCAACGGATGGATTTCGGACGAGCTTCTATGATGGATGAGCTCCAGCAATGAGGTCCCTGCAATAGCCGATCGCCTTCGATGTCTGCTGAGCCTCCCCAGCGCTATCCGAAGTCCATCGCCGGCCGACCTCCTACCAAGCTCCCCATAAAATCGAACTTCCCCGACGGACGATCTTCAGATGAGCTTCCGCATCAGATAAATCCCAGACTAACTTCTCCAGACTTCGTCAACAAAGATCTCCGTCCGAGCTCCTACAGCAGATGACTCCTGCCTGAAACATCAGCATCCGAAGCATCCGATAATGGTAGATTCATCAGCGACCTCGAAACATCCGAGCATCTCCTAGAACAACGAAGTAAAGAGCCATTCTGCTCCATCAGGTATCCTAGTTGAGCTTTAGCTGATGGATCCAAACTCTCTGACAAGTCACGACAAGAGACACCCTCCTGCCCCACTCTCTGCAACAGATTTCATGCAGCTCCACCACTCTCTGGCAAGTCCCGACAACGGACACCACTCTACTCTCTGCAACAAGCTCCACGTGGCCCTGAACGATCCTTGACACCACTACTCTCCATAACAAACTCCACGTGGCTCTGAGCGGTCCACTACCACACGATTACAGATGTCGTTGTCGGTCAGTTACACCCTCCGTCTATAAATAAGGACCCCCGACACATTCTTCTCTAAGCTGGTAACTCTGTCTCGAAACTCTGCCAAAATTTTCGCTCGAGCACTTCATTTCTGTTGAAGTAGAGTACTGACTTGAGCGTCGGAGGGTCTTGCCGGAGCACCCCCAACTCTGATTTAGACTTTCTTTGCAGGTCCCGATGGCGGCTGCAGTCATCCCAGCTCTAGCTTCTCCGACTTCGATGAAATTTTGCACCAACAGATCTAAAATTAAAATATTTAAAATTAAATCTAAGAAGATCTAACATGCATAAGATGCATGACTAGACTAGGATTAGTTGAATCCATGAATAGTCTTAAGTCTTATATTTTAATGAGATTAAAATATGAATTAAATCTAAATTATTTTTTATTTTTTTGATGTTATAAATATTATAATCAGATCAAAAAATAGAAAATAAAATTTTAATTTTTTCATAAAATTGATCTGCTGCATGCCTAGACTAGTTGTAGAATTATTCTAGTAACTTGTCTAGAATAGATTTAATTTTGAATAGTTTAATTTAAATCTTATTTTTTAGATATTACATATGATGTATCAAATCTGAAAGCAGGTTAATTAGATTAATTTTTGATACATGAGATGTATGCAAAGCATGTATTAGTTAGATCTTAAATTAAATATGTGATATGTTAATTTAGATCAAACTAGTTTTGTAGTTAAATTTATATTTCTGATTAAGGTATTCTTCATGGCCGTCCGGTCATAAGAATTGTTGGTGCAAAAATCTGCTTGCGTCGGAGAAGCTGGAGTCGGGGAAGCCGCGGTCGCCGCCGGGACCTGCAAGGGAAGTCTAAACTGGAGGTGAGGTTGCTCCGGCAAGACCCTCCGACGCTCAAGTCAGTTCTCTGCCTCAACAAGAATGGAGTGCTCGAATGGAGAATTTAGCAGAATTTTGAGATAAGAAAATGAGCTTAGAGAATAACGTATCTGGGTCCCCCCTTTTATAGGCGGAGGAGGCAACGGATTGATGGCGACGTTTGTAACCGTCTGGTAGTGGGCCGCCCATGGTCAGGGAAATTGATTGCAAAGGATCGTGGAGTAGACGCGTGGCCATCACCGTGGCTCGCCACGTGGAATCTGTTACAAGGGGTGGAGCAGCGTCCGTTGTCGTGACTCGCCAGCGGATGGGAGAATCGCATGGAATCCGTCGCAGGAGGTGGAGCAGGTTCGTGGCCGTTATTGTGGCCTACCAGGGGATAGTGGAGCTGTGCGGGATCTGCCACAGGAAGTGGAGCAGGGTGACGATGGTTACTGCGGCCTGTCAGGGAATGATGGAACTACGCGGAGTCCGCCACAGGAAGTGGAGCAGGGTCGTGGCCGTTTTGGTGGCCTGCCAGGGGGTGCGGATCTGTTGATTGAAGCTCGGCAGCGGTCGGAGCCCGGTTTCTGTGGAGGTCCGGGAGAGGTCCTCCTGGCGGTTGGGGTCGTGGGTGGAGCCCGACTTCCGGGGGAGCCCGGGCGGAACCCAACCCTCTCGGAGCTGAAGTTGCGGGCGGAGCCCGACTCCCGTAGGAGTCCGGGCGTAGTCCTCAGCAGCCATTGTTGAGGATGGAGCCCGGCTCCCATAGGAGTCCGGGCGGAGTCTACTTGCGGCTGCAGTCGTTGGCGTCGAGGACGAAGTCCGGCTCCCTTAAGAGTACGGGCGAAGTCCTCCTGCAATTAAAATTAAAGGCGAAGTTCGGCTCTCGTAGGAGTCCGGACGGGGCTTACCAGCGGTTGGCGCTGAGGACGAAGCCCGGCTCCCGTAGGACCCCGGTCGGAGCTGTGCTGTTCGAAGTCGAAGGCGGAGCCTGGCTCCCGTAGGAGTCCGGGCGGAGCTGATCTGCTCGAAGTCGAAGGTGGAGCCCGGCTCCCGTAGGAGTCCGAGCGAAACTGAGCTGCTCGAAGTCGAAGGCGGAGCCCGGCTCCCATAGGAGTCCGGGCGGAGCTGTTCTGAGGTTGCGACGGAGCCCGGCTCCCGTAGGAGTCCGGGCGGAGCTGTTCTGATGTTGCGGCGGAGCCCGGCTCCCGTAGGAGTCCGGGCGGAGCTGTTCTGATGTTACGACGGAGCCCGGCTCCCGTAGGAGTCCGGATGGAGCTGTTCTGATGTGGCGGCGGAGTCCGGCTCCCGTAGGAGTCCGGGCGGAGCTGCTCTGATGTTGTGACGGAGCCCGACTCCCGTAGGAGTCCGGGCGGAGCTGTTCTGATGTTGCGGCGGAGCCCGGCTCCCGTAGGAGTCCGGGTGGAGCTGTTCTGATGCCGATTCTGCCGAGGATTTCGGCTGTGGGTATTTTATACCCAACACCAGTCCCCCTACTTTCGAGTTTGAATTTCAAGCGAAGGAAGTACACAGAGAGAAAGATGGGTACAGCCGGAACCATCTCTTCGAATCCTGCGCACTGCCGCCTCTAGATATTTTGGCATTAAATGAGCGCGTGCCGGAGTCTTTTCGAATTGGAGCGGTACGAGGGGATGCTTCGAAAATCCCGCAGGTACACTGGCCTAGGTACGGCGCAATTATGGTCCCGCCGACTGTCAGCCGCTTTTAGCCGCCTGCCAGGGGGAGTGGGACATGCGTCGGATGCGGACTGGCCAGGGGGATTCGCGATCATTATGGCACCGAATCCCAGGGTCTATTTAAACCCGTCCTCCCCCTTCAGGCATCCTACTCCATTTCTGAGTTTTCACTGGTGTCTGCCTTCTCTTCGAGTGTCTGCTCTAGTGAACGTCTTCTCGAGCCGTAGGCACCTCCCGTTTCTCGTTCCCCAGGTCCCCAGAGCAATATAGGTTAGTGCCAACCTTCTTCTCACCGCCTAGGGGCTTCTCCTCTCTTCATTACTTTTGTGTCTCCTTCCGAGTTGGCCTTCGGCGTCTCGTTCCCCTTTCGGTCTGCCCTTTTAGGATCCTTTAGGTTCTCCCTCCGAAACTGCTCAAAATGTCTTCCGACTCTTCTGCTCCCGTCAGTTCTGAGAGTTCTTCTGCTTCGAATCCCCAGGTCCCTGTCTCTGCGGACGAACCCGCATCCGGGGCAGGGCCTCGCCTGGTTTTTGCACCGAGCGCCATTCCATGTTCGTCGACTCCGGATGAACTCCTTCTGATAAGGGTTCGGTATGGGGTTCCTCCGGAGTATGACCTGGAGCTACCTGGCCCCTCTGACCGGGCCAGCGCTCCTCCTCTTGATCGCTTCTGTTTGTATCAGGAGGCATTCCGTGCCGGACTCCGGCTTCCGCTTCCTATCTTCGTTGCCGCCTTCTTCCGTTTCTTGGACATTTCTCTCGCCTCTGTGGCCCCGAATTCCTTTAGGTTCTTAATAGGGTTTCTGTCTCTCTGCCACATAGCCGAGGTCCAGCAATCCCTCTCCTTGTTCAGGCATTTTTACACCTTCAAACGCCATCCTTCAGCGAAGGACTGGTGGTACTTCTCCCTCCAGTTTGGTAAGAAGGGGTTGCTGAAGGGCGCCCCTTCTTCGATTCACAATTGGAAGGAGAAATTTTTCTTTGTCTACTGCCCGACCCTGGAACTGGGCCTGCCCCCTTGGGGGCCTCTGAGGGATTCCGTTCGTTGGGCTCCCAGCCTGGGAGAGGACGACCTCCAGGCTGCCCAGAAGCTTCTAAGTTATCCCGCTCCTTCCCTTCCTAATCTTCTGAAGGAGCAGCTTCTTTTCAACATCGGCCTGAGCCCTCAGGATCCAGCAAGTACTTATCTTTTCTTTTCTTGCCTCCTTCTTCTTCTCCTTATTTTTTCCTTCCCACTCTTTTCTTTCCCTTTCTCCCTCTCTTCTTTTCTCTTCTTTTATCTCTTCTTTTTTTTTCTTTTTTTTTTTTTTTTTTTTTTTTCTGGACTGATCGGTGTCGCTTCTTCTTTCTTTTTTCTTTTTCTCTCTTTTCTTCTTCTTTTTTTTTTTAGCAATGGACGTCGAAGCCACACGGATGCTCGCCAAGGGCATGAGAGCTTAGAAGAGGAAGGGTGCGACGGCCTCCGGATTGGCGAAGAGGGCTAGGGCGGAGGAGACGAGCTTGGCTGCACCCGTCCAGGCGACCCCGGCCATCGACATTCCTTCGGATGCCGAGCCAGCGGCCCCCGGGCATCCTCAAGGAGCCCGCCGACTGGGGCCCCAGTTCTGGGGGCTCGCCCCACGGAGGTGCCCGCCGCGGGGAGGAGGAGGAAATCGATGGCTCGCAGGGCGAGCAGCCACCGAGCTGCTGCAGACGAGTCCGTCTGCTCCGAGGGGGGATCAGAGAACCCCTTCAACGATAAGGACCTGATCAGGCGGCTGCTTGATGGCTGCATTCTGTCCGACGTCGTGGAGAGGATCGACCGCGCCGATCCCGAGCAGCGGGCTTGGGATTCTTTGGGGTCCTTCCTTGAGGTAAGCGGATGTTTATTTGCATGGTCACTCGGCCTTTGTTGTAATTCTCTATCCGTCTTTGCAGATTGGGCACCAGCTCTTCGCCTATGTCGAGGCGACGAGCCGCATGAGAAGGAACCTCCTTCAGGCGGAGGAGCACTGCCAGGCCAAGGTTGCTCGCCTCCAAGCGAAGACGATCGAAGTAGCCACCCTCCAGGAGGCCCTGGAGAGAGAGAGGCAAGCCCGGGAAGAGGAGAGACAAGCCCGAGAGGAGGAGAGACGAATCTTGGAGGAGTCGGCGAGGAAGGCGGAGGTCGAGGTCGCCCATTTGGCCGAGCAAACTCTGATTCTGGTCTCGGAGGCTAGGGCCCTTGCGGTGGAAGAATTCAAGGTCTCTGCGGAGATGAGGGAACTGAACGTCCAGTTCGGCCAGGAGGCATTCACTAAGGGGTTCGAGCTCTGCCAAGAGAAGGTGGCCAGCAGATACCCCGACCTCGATCTCGGCTTTCTTGAGGAGTCTGAAGATGAGGCCGGCCCTTCATCTGCCGCCACCACAGTCGCACCCCCCGCGCCGAGCTCTCCACCTCCTGCCCCTGAGGTCTGAGACCTCCGATCTTGTACCCTTATTTTGTCGCCATATTTCCTTTCTGTTTGTCTTCAAAATTATTCAATCAATAAAGTCGAATTTCTTGTTGTCGATGGCCTCTCCTTCTCCCTCCTCCTTCTTTCCGCCTTTCTTCTTGAAATGAGCCGGTCTTTGACGTTTGCACCTCCCGATGGCAGTGCCCTGCTGAAGCACTTCCCTTGCCCCTGGGGGTCCCGCTGAAGTCAACTATCCAGCGGCTGAAAAAGGAGGTCCTCCACCTGACGAAGAAGTTGAAGAAGTCGAAGAACGAGCTCTGCAAGTCGAGAAAATGCCATTCCGAAGCCGCCGCTGAGGCCGCCCACTTCAGGAGTCTCCAAGTGAAGGCAATCATGGATTACAGCCGGAGGAAGGCGAACTTCACAAAGGAGCTCGAGGAATGTAAGAAGAGCGCCAGCGACCGAACTTGGGCTCAAGAAGCCAGGATCAGCGCCCTTAAGGTGGAGCTATCAGCTGCGAAGAGGAAGATCGGCCAGCTGGAAGGAAACTCATCCCGGCTCCTGGCACGGGTTGATGATGAACAGAAATGGTCGCAGAAGGTCTCCGACCTCCAGAAGCAGCTTCAAGACGCTGAGATGAGCCACGACGTGCAGCAGGCCAGTTGGCGCCGGCAAGTGGAAGAGTACAAAAGGTGATTCCGACAGGCGGCGGACGAGGTTGTTCGTCTCCAGAGGCAGCTGGTTACTAGGGCGCAGCTTACTACCGCCCAAGATACCGAAGAGCTCCAAGCCCTGAGAGGCACTGTCGAATGGATTTCTGTCTCCCTTGGGGAGAAGACAGCCGAGCTTCAACAAGTAAAAATCCAACTGTCGCTTGAGCGAAAGGCCATCGCGGATGCAGAGGCGAAGTCCGAAGTTCTGCGGAAGCGGCGTCGAGAAGCGGAGGCTGAGAGCCGGTGACTTCGTCAGGCGCTCCAGGATACGCTGCGGAAGAAGGAAGAACTAGAAGAAGCAGTGGAGAACCTGAGGCAGTCCTGGTTGAGGGATGGAGGTGATAACCCTAGGTCGGAGGGAGCGGGGCCTCCTTAGAGCTCTTTTGTAGTCACCCCCTTTTTCTTCTATTTTTTTTTTTTTTTTTTTATCGTTTTGTCCTTCTTTCCCTGGCCGTCCCGGCCCTGTAGTACGTATATTGAAAATGGAAAAAGAGCGTTTTGTGTTACCTTGTTCACGTGTAGCACTGATATTGTCGTCGGTTGAATCTTTCTGGTCGTTTGGCTTGTTTGACGTAGATGTCGTCATGGGGGGGGGCTCTTTCCTTTCATCTGACCTTGTCACGCGACCGAGTTTCGCCACCATTATTAACCCTTGCTGCAGAAGTGGCGGATGGAGCCCGGCTCCCGTAGGAGGCCGAGTGAAGTCTTCCTTGGCGGCGAACCCAGCTCCCGTAGGAGTCCAGGTGAAGTCTTCCTTGGCGGCGAAACCCGGCTACCGTAGGAGTCCTGGTGAAGTCTTCCTTGGCGACGGAACCCGGCTCCCAGGAGTCGGGTGAAGTCTTCCGGCGACCCGGCTCCCTAGGAGCCGGGTGAAGTCTTCCTTGGCGTAGGAACCCGGCTCCCGTAGGAGTCCGGGTGAGGTCTTCCTTGGCGTAGGAACCCGCTCCCGTAGAGTCCGGGTGAGGTCTTCCTTGGCGGTGGAATCCGGCTCCCGTAGGAGTCCGAGTGAGGTCTTCCTTGGCGGCGGAACCCGGCTCCCGTAGGAGTCTGGGTGAGGTCTTCCTTGGCGATGGAACTCGGCTCCCGTAGGGTCCGGGTGAGGTATTCCTTGGCATAGGAACCCGGCTCCCGTAGGAGTCTGGGTGAGGTCTTCCTTGGCGGCGGAACCCGGCTCCCGTAGGAGTCCGGGTGAGGTCTTCCTTGGCGGCGGAACCCGGCTCCCGTAGGAGTCCGGGTGAGGTCTTCCTTGGCGTAGGAACCCGGCTCCCGTAGGAGTCGGGTGAGGTCTTCCTTGGCGTAGGAACCGCTCCCGTAGAGTCCGGGTGAGGTCTTCCTTGGCGTAGGAACCTGGCTCCCGTAGGAGTCCGGGTGAGTCTTCCTTGGCGGCGGAACCCGGCTCCCATAGGAGTCCGGACCTTCCATCTTGCTTGAGCCGGTGCGAGGTTCTCCTCTCGTTACCGACCTGGCTTGTGGGGGCGCGTTAGGGCACTGTAAGGCCTCTCCCCCCTCCGGTCTAAAAGAACCGGGCCTTCAACTTTGCTCATGTCAGGACGAGGTTCTCTTCCTGTTCCTGACATGGCTGTGGGGGCACATTAGGGCGTTGCAAGGCCTCTCCCCCCATCCGGTCTAAAAGAACCGGGCCTTTGACTTTGCTCAAGTTAGGGCGAGGTTTTCCTCCTGTCCCTAACAGGGCTGTGGGGGCACATCAGGACGTTGTAAGGCCTCTCCCCCCATCCGGTCTAAAAGAACCGGGCCTTTGTCTTTGCTCAAGTTAGGGCGAGGTTTTCCTCCTGTCCCTAACAAGGCTGTGGGGGCACATTAGGGCGTTGTGAGGCCTCTCCCCCCATCCGGTCTAAAAGAATCGGGCCTTTGACCTTGCTCGTGTCAGGACGAGGTTCTCCTCCTGTTCCTGACATGGCTGTGTTTTTGGAGGGATCATATCCAATCATAATACATCCACGCTAGGTGGGAGGAGCATGTTAGCTAAAAGGAAAAGTAGATTCAAGGCGAAATAGTAAGCGATACATTTATAGTATTCCCGCTCCTCCTTGAGGCCCTCCGGTGATGGAGTCGATGGTCCCGATGGGAGGCCGGTCCCCGGGCTGCTCCTCCCTTTTCTGCGGTTCAGGCGGTGGGAGGGCTCTTGGCCGGTCTCCTCTACCCTCGGGCCTGCGACGGACGAATCTGTCGAGCCGACCTCGCCGGATGAGCTCCTCGATCTCGTCCTGGAGCTGGATGCATTCCTCCGTGTCATGGCCGTGGTCACGGTGGTAGAGGCAAAACTTGTTGGGGTTGCGCTTCCCGGGGTGTGTGCGCATCCTCTCCGGCCTAGGGAGCTGCTCCCTGACCTCTATCAGCACCTGGGCCTTCGAGGCGTTGAGGGGGGCATAGTTGCGGAACTTCCCTGGTGGGGAACCCCGCCGAAACCTGCTGTCCGGGCTCCTCTGCCTGCATGCCCGGGGTGGAGTATGGGCGCGCTTATGTCCAGGAGGGGATCGGGAGCGAGGCCGAGCTTCCTTTGGCCTCTTCTCAACTGCGGGCTTACTAGAGTCTCCCGCCTGACGCTCCCTTGCCGTCTCTTCGTCCTTCATTTTGAAGGCTTCTTCCGCTCGGGCGTATCCTTCAGCCCGAGCCAGTAGATCAGCAAAATCTCTGGGGTACTTCTTCTCCAGGGAGTACAAAAGATCATTCTTCTGAAGGCCACCTTTCAGGGCGGCCATGGCAACCGACTGGTCCAAGTTCCGGACCTCCAATGCTGCGATGTTGAAGCGGTTGACGTAGGCCCATATGGACTCCCCTTCCCTCTGCTTGATGTTGATGAGGGACTCCGAACCCTTCCGGGGATGCCGGCTGCTGACAAAATGGGCCACAAATTGGTGGCTCATTTGATCGAAGGAAAATATGGTACCCGGCTTCAGAGCCGAGTACCAGTTCCTTGCTGCTCCCTTCAAAGTAGACGGGAAAGCCCGGCACAAGATGGCATCAGGAGCACCGTGAAGCAGCATCATCGTTCGGAAGGCCTTCAGATGATCAACCGGGTCCGACGTCCTGTCGTAGCTTTCGAACTGGGGAAGCTTAAAGTTCGGCGGGATCGGTTCCTGCATAATCATTTGGGAGAAGGGAGGGTCAGTGCAAATATCCTCACCATAAGCGGGAGGCACGTGGCGGAGTTCTTCGATCCGCCGGTTCATCTCCTGGAGCCTCCGGTCCAGGAAATCCTCTCGACTTTGAGTCTCGAGGGTCCTTTGGCAGAACGGGGGTAGGGATCTTCCAGGGGTGGAGTCGTGATTCGACTGAGGGCTCTCTACCTTCGGATTCGCCTTCCCGGGAAGGATGGGGCGGCTGGCCCAGGTGGCCCGCCCCGCTGTCGGGTTCTGGCATTCCGGAGACACCCCCTCCAGATGCGCCGACGCCTGCGGTTGCTGCTGCTGCATCGCTTGTACGGCTTCGACGAGGCCCTTGACCTGCTGTGCCAGCAAGTCAAATTGCTCCGCGTCGATCGCCGCCGCCGGAGGGGGAGGAGGAGGAGGCTGAGAAACTGGAGGGGAGGCCGGAGCCTGAGATCTGGCCGCGGAGGCCGTAGACCGCCGGGTGGATGCCTTGCGCGGAGGCATCAAGTGCTGATCCCGCAGGGGAAGATTAGGAGTGGGTGATGGAGAGATGGTCGGAGACAGCTCCGTTGAACACTCCTTCAAGAACAAGGGTGCTGCGAAGGTTCAGGACCCTTCCTCTAGCGCCAATCCTGTTGGTGCAAAAATTTGCTTGCGCTGGAGAAGCTGGAGTCGGGGAAGCCGCGGTCGCCGCCGGGACCTGCAAGGGAAGTCTAAACCGGAGGTGAGGTTGCTCCGGCAAGACCCTCCGACGCTCAAGTCAGTTCTCTGCCTCAACAAGAATGGAGTGCTCGAACAGAGAATTTAGCAGAGTTTTGAGATAAGAAAATGAGCTTAGAGAATAACGTATCTGGGTCCCCCCTTTTATAGGCGGAGGAGGCAATAGATTGATGGCGACGTTTGTAACCGTCTGGTAGTGGGCCGCCCATGGTCAGGGGAATTGATTGCAAAGGATCGTGGAGTAGACGCGTGGCCATCACCGTGGCTCGCCACGTGGAATCTGTTACAAGGGGTGGAGCAGCGTCCGTTGTCGTGACTCGCCAGCGGATGGGAGAATCGCATGGAATCCGTCATAGGAGGTGGAGCAGGTTCGTGGCCGTTATTGTGGCCTGCCAGGGGATAGTGGAGCTGTGCGGGATCTGCCACAGGAAGTGGAGCAGGGTGGCGATGGTTACTGCGGCCTGTCAGGGAATGATGGAACTGCGCGGAGTCCGCCATAGGAAGTGGAGCAGGGTCATGGCCGTTTTGGTGGCCTGCCAGGGGGCGCGGATTTGTTGATTGAAGCTCGGCAGCGGCCGGAGCCCGATTTCTGTAGAGGTCCAGGAGAGGTCCTCCTGGCGGTTGGGGTCGTGGGTGGAGCCCGACTTACGGGGGAGCCCGGGCGGAACCCAACCCTTTCGGAGCTGAAGTTGCGGGCGGAGCCCGGCTCCCGTAGGAGTCCGGGCGTAGTCCTCAGCAGCCGTTGTTGAGGACGGAGCCCGGCTCCCATAGGAGTACGGACGGAGTCTGCTTGCGGCTGCAGTCGTTGGCGTCGAGGACGAAGTCCAGCTCCCTTAAGAGTACGGGCGAAGTCCTCCTACAATTAAAATTAAAGGCGAAGTCCGGCTCTCGTAGGAGTCCGGACGGGGCTTACCAGCGGTTGGCACTGAGGACGAAGCCCGGCTCCCGTAGGAGCCCGGTCGGAGCTGTGCTGTTCGAAGTCGAAGGTAGAGCCCGGCTCCCGTAGGAGTCCGGGCAGAGCTGAGCTGCTCGAAGTCGAAGACGGAGCCCGACTCCCGTAGGAGTCCGGGCGGAGCTGAGCTACTCGAAGTCGAAGGCGGAGCCCGGCTCCCATAGGAGTCCGGGCGGAGCTATTCTGAGGTTGCGGCGGAGCCCGGCTCCCGTAGGAGTCTGGGCGGAGCTGTTCTGATGTTGCGGCGGAGCCCGACTCTCGTAGGAGTCCGGGCGGAGCTGTTCTGATGTTGCGGCAGAGCCCGGCTCCCGTAGGAGTCCGGGTGGAGCTGTTCTGATGTGGCGGCGGAGCTCGGCTCCCGTAGGAGTTCGGGTGGAGCTGCTCTGATGTTGCGGCAGAGCCCGGCTCCCGTAGGAGTCTGGGCGAAGCTGTTCTGATGTTGCGGCAGAGCCCGGCTCCCGTAGGAGTCCGGGTGGAGCTATTCTGATGCCGATTCCGCCGAGGGTTTCGACTGTGGGTATTTTATACCCAACAAGAATGAAATAAGATTTTAAGACCCTCTCTTCTCATTCAATGGGGTGTTCATATGACGTGTAGGGGTGCCGCGTGTTCATCCTTAATCAAAAATGAAAACATACTTTTCTGCAAAATTCTAGATCCTAAAACCCTAGGATTTATTTTACGTGCTTTGTTTATGAACCCAAACTTAATTAATGAATTAAGCTTATAAAATTAAGTTAGGTCTAAAATTGAAAATTTTAGATCTAAGATATTTTCATAAAATTGAGTTCGGGCTTGGGTAGCTCAATTAGGTCTAGCGATTAATCGAAACGAATCAAGAGTTGGTTTGGTGGGATCATGAAAGCTAATAATTGACCAGCCTAATGGGATTAAGTCTGGGTCAAGATCGAATCACATTTAGATGTGACCAGATCAAGTTAAGACCTAATTTGGCTCAGTGGTTAGAGCTTGGATTGTAGGCTAACCCAATTAGATTTGGTTTGATAATTTGGTGTTTAAGGTAAGTTGGGCAGATGCGACCGACTGATTTTTAATTAGGAGCTACTCGATTCGAAGGCATTCTTATCGAGTTAATGACATATCCCACCCATCGGTCTCACTTACCTGACCATATGTGTCGACTTAGTTCTGATTAGAAGTGGCTAACAATTCGAGCTGACCCATGCCACTAAGTTAGTCATAATTATTATGACTATGTTAAGTCAAGTTTAATAAGACCTAAATCAAATCTTCCTAAGAAAATATTAAGTCTAGGTCTTCCACCATTGTGGATGTGCGGTCCCTTCCTGGGGTTGATTGTTCTCGGCTAGTTATAGTGGCTCAGTTGCACCGGAAAGATGCAACCATGTCCATTAGGCATTGGATGATACGAATTAGAGGATGGGTTGGGCTCAATATTTTGGATACGGTGAGAGATCCAATCAGGAATCTAGTTCGTACAAATGGTGGGTCTGACTTAACTAAGGATTGGAGCAATATCCTGAACATGGTGAGCTTCATGAATTAGAGATCAAGTTTTGGGTGCACCATGATTAGAGAATCATTGGACAAGAGTTGTCCACTCATCGATTGACCCATCACCAATAACTGTTAGGTGAGGTGGTGAGCTAGTCGGTGAGACCGCACCATCCACTAAAAATCACTGATCATGAAGATTTTCACATCTCTACCAAGGGAGTGTAGGGATCTGAGAAAATAGTGGGAGCCTAATTTATTTTAAAAATGAAATTCCTAAATAAATTGGTTAAGTCTGATTATAAAATCTAACTAGAAACTTTTGACTCTCTACAGGAAACATGTCTGCCTCAAACCCCCTGACCAAAATACTAGACACCCACAGATTTACTGGATCCAATTTCAAGGACTAGTTGAGGAACTACAGAATTATTTTGGGTTCCAAAAAATTGACTCATGTCTTAGACCAGGACCCACCTGCCATGCCAGCACATCCGACTGCTGAACAGAGAGCATCTCTGAAAAAGTGGATGGATGATGATAACAAAGTAAGGTACTACATGTTGGTCGCAATGTCTGATGACTTGCAGTGCCAACAATGAGAATATTTTGACTACCCACCAAATGTTGGCTCACCTACAAGAGTTGTTTGGTGAACAGAGTCGTGCGGCCAAGTATCAAGTTTGTCAAAAATTTTTTAAGGCTAAGATGCGTGATGGACAGTCAGTCCAAGATCATTATTTGACAATGATCAAGGATCTTGAGGAGCTTGAGAAACTTGATATCATCTTAGACAAGGATTTTTAGATTGATGTGATCCTTCAGTCCTTGTCTGATGCATATGGTCAGTTCATCATGAACTTTCATATGCATAAGATGCAGTGTACCTTGGCCGAGTTAATGAACATGCTGGTTACGGCTGAGCTTTCTATGAAGGGTTCAAAAGGCTCAGTTCTTACTGTGGAGCAGACTTCTTCCAAGAGAAAGTCTTTTGAAAAGAAAAAAAAGTCTGTGAAGAAGCAGAAGGTGGATGGCAAGAAGAAGAAGACAGAACCGAAGAAGAAGGCTACTGATAAGGGAAAATATTTTCACTGCCAATTAGACGGCCATTGAAAGTGGAACTGTCCTCAGTACCTGGCCACCTTGAAGAACAAGAAGGATGGTCCTTCTGGAGGTATGCTCATTTTAGAGTCTAATCTTATGATTTCTTCTGCATCCAGTTGGGTGCTTGACTCTGGTTCTAGTGCTCATTTGTGCACTTCTATGTAGGGTCTTGAGGAGAGCAGGAGGTTGAGGGATGGAGAGATGATCCTATGCACAGGAACGGAGCAAGAGTTGCTGCTGTGATCGTGGGAACTTATCCTCTGCGATTACTATTAGGATTAGATTTATTTCTTAGAGATTGTTATTATGTGCCTGCAGCAAGCAAGAATTTGATTTCTGTTTCATATTTAGCACAAGAAGGCTATGTAATTAGCTTTCATAAGGACCATTGTAATATTTTTTATGAAAATAATAAAGTTGTAGATGGTTTTCTTATTAACGGTCTCTATCAGCTACATAATGATGTATCTATATTTAATATTGAGCAAAATGTGAATGCCATAGAAATTAAAAGGCCTAGAGATAGTCTAAATGATAAGTATCTGTGGCACCTAAGGCTAGGTCATATAGCGGAAGACAGGGTTAACAAATTAGAGAAATCTGGGCTATTGAGTCTGTTGACTTCTGAGTCATATCTAGTTTGTGAATCATGCCTTCAAGGCAAAATGACCAAGCTTCCTTTTGTGGGACATGAGGAAAGGGCCATAGACCTACTTGCCTTAGTACATATGGATGTGTGTGGCCCATTTGATGTGCCGACTAGAGGCAACTACATCTACTTCATTACCTTTATCGATGATATATCTAGGTACGGGTATGTGTTTCTAATGAAACACAAGTCTGAAGCTTTTGAAAGGTTCAAAGAATTTAGACATAAGGTAGAAAAACAAACAGAAAAGTCCATTAAGGTTCTTCGATCAGATCGAAGAGGTGAATACCTTAGTCAAAAGTTCTTAGACTATCTTAAGGACAATGGCATAATCTCTCAATGGACTCCACCTGAAACGTCTCAACTCAACGGGGTTTCAGAATGGAGAAATCAGACCCTATTAGATATGGTCCGTTCCATGATGAGCTTCACGGACCTCCTTAAATTTTTTTGGGGACATTATCTTATGATAGCAATTTATGTATTGAATAGGGTTCCCTCTAAAACCGTTCCTACCATACCATATGAGATATGGCATGGTAAGAAGCCAAGTCTGAATCATCTCAAAATTTGGAGTTGTCCGGTTCATGTCAAGAGACAGCAGGCGGACAAGTTAGAGTTCAGATCTTTTAGAGCTCGATTCATAGGATATCCTAAAGAGTCATTAGGATACTAATTCTATATTTCGAAAAACCATAATGTAATTGTGAGTCGAAATACTATTTTTCTTAAAAAATAATTTATTCAAGATGGTGGCATCGGAAGAATAATTAAGCTCAAGGAGAATGTCTCCTAAGAGCAACGAGCTAAAGAACCTAAGGAACCTAATCAATCAGAACCAGTCTTTACACAACCTCTTCTACTTCGTAGATCGACTACAATTTTTTGTCCTCCTAAAAGGTACTTAGGTACCATACAAGAGGATGTAGAGAAAATATTCCTCACGAAAAATGGGGCTCATGGTGATAACCCCAAGACCTATGATGAGGTGATATCAGATATCGACTCCGAAAAATGGTTAGAGGCAATGAGATTAGAAATTGATTTAATGCACTCAAACCAAGTCTGGACCTTGGTAGATCCACCTGAAGGTATTGTACCTATTGGGTGTAAATGGATCTTCAAGAGAAAGATAGGTGCAGATGGGAATGTAGAGACATTCAAGGCTAGGCTCGTCGCGAAAGGTTATAGTCAGCGCAAAGGTATTGACTATCAGGATACCTTCTCGCCCATAGCCATGCTAAAATCCATCCGCACATTGCTTGTTGTTGCAGCCTATTTTAATTATGAAATATGGCAGATGGACGTGAAAACAGCATTCTTAAATGGACATCTTGAGGAAGATATCTATATGGAACAGCCGCTTGGTTTCACATCTAGTGATGATGATCACAAGATCTGCAAGCTGCAAAGGTTCATTTATGGACTTAAGCAAGTATCTCGGAGTTAGAATACTCATTTCAATGATGTGATCAAAATGTTTAGTTTCATCAAGAATGAGGAGGAACCATGTATGTTCAAAAAGATCAGTGAGAGCGCAGTTGTCTTCCTCGTATTGTATGTAGATGACATCCTCCTAATTGAGAATGATATTCCCATGTTGACCTCAGTCAAAGTATGGTTGTCTAAGGAGTTCTCTATGAAAGATCTAGGACAGGCATCTTTTATACTGGGTATTAAGGTCTATAGAGATAGACCAAATAGGATGCTAGGACTTTCACAGAAGATGTACATAGAGGAGGTGCTAAAGAGGATTAGCATGGAAAACTCCAAAAGAGGTTTATTGCCTTTTACACATGGCATTCATCTCTCTAAGAAGATGTGCCCTAGCACACCTGAGGAGATTGAATGCATAAGCAAGATCCTTTATGCTTCGGCAATAGGGAGCCTCATGTATGCCATGCTATGTACACGACCTGATATAGCCCATGCTGTGGTGTCACAAGCAGATATCAGTCGAATCCAGGTGAAGAGCACTGGACTTCTATGAAATGTATCCTTAAGTACTTGAGAAGGACTAAGGATATATTTTTAGTCTTTGAGAATGGAGAACTCCAGATTCAGGGATATACAGACTCAGACTTTATGTCTGATATAGATGATCGAAAGTCGACATCCGAAAGTCTGTTCATTTGTAATAGTGGTGCAGTTAGCTGGAAGAGTTTCAAGCAGACGGTGATTGCTGATTCCACCATGGAGGCAGAGCACATTGCTGCATCGGAAGCTGCAAGAAGTTTGCCGCAGAGCTTGGAGTGATGTCATCGGATGCCATACCTCTTTACTGCGATAATAATGGCGCCATAGCCCTAGCTAAGGAGCTAAGATTTTATCAGAAGTCCAAGCACATCGAGCGGCGATTCCATCTGATTCGTGATTACCTCGAAAAGGATTATGTCGAGATTATGAGAGTCGACTCCACAGACAATGTGGCAAACCTGCTGACTAAGCCATTGGGCCAGCAAAAGATCGAAGCCCACTTTGAGAAGATGGGACTTAGATATGTAGCTAATTGGCATTAGGTCAAGTGGGAGTTTGTTAGATGTGTACCCTAAATGCCAGATCGGCTGACACATTCCTGTACAGATCTAAAGGCAAATTCATAATTTTGACTATAAATGAATAAAAGGGTTATTCTTCTATCACATTGTGTACATTGTGTCTGTGATATATCTTTTGAGTTAGTAGGAATGTAAATTCATATTTTCAAAAGTTGAAAATTTAAGGCATGAATTTACATAACTAACTCATAAATAGCTCCTGACCATAGGATCATCACGAGGATGGTGATCGATCTGAAAGGTTGGTGTACGATCGCTTCCTTAGGGTAGATGTATCCTGAGTCTACTGTGTGGAGATACCAAAACGAGAGTATGGGTATTCGTTGAGAATGAGAGTACTGAGTGTGACCACTTTGAGCAGTCATAAGGAAGTCTACCTTCTCGTCAATGACTAGCTCGATGCTGTAGTTGTGTGTCTAGTTCTTTGACCTGAGGTGCATCGATAGTTCACTTTGAGTGTGTTATAGTTTGACTACACCATAACTCGATCTCCTAGCCATTCAGAACCCTGAGGTGTATGTTGGCTGTAGTATATTCATTATAGGAATTAGGTCGCACCAAGATGGGATCTATCAACCTCGATAGATGAGAAGAGTAGTCCTATGATATTTCAAAGATCGAGTCCTTAAGCCCATGGTCATGGTAGAGCGAAATAATGGAAAAGAGTTTTCCATTAAGGTTTTACATCGGACTCGGATCGATCGATTAACTCATATGACTGATGTTGTGTTTGACGAGTTCACCTTAATCCTAATTCAGTCGGGACTCATGATAGAGGAACTCAATCACACAGGTAGCTGCACCGAAAGGTTCATCTTCAATTCTGATGGGTTGCCACCATATACTGCTAGGTGTCACTGATGGATTTTGAGAGCAATTAGAATGATATTGATGATCGATCATTCTAATTGTCTGAATCAAAAGAGTTCTGGTCCATCGAAAGGAGTTTCGATGATGTCGATGATGAGATCACGACATGTCTCATTACCATACAGAATTGAACTTAACTGAGTCACACAAACAAGGGTTAGGATCTTGATGTCATCAGTTGGGCTAACCCAATTGATTTGGATAAGATCCAATTAGGTTCAAGGAAATCGTGCTAGCACACGATTGAGCCTAATTTTCTCCTCATATAATCTTTTCTGTCTCTACTGAGCCAAATGTGATTTGACTCATCCAGAGAACCTTAGAAAGGTTTCTCTCAGTCTAAACAAAGCTTGTCCAGTTTAGAAAAAGCTTGTCTTAATTCATAAGATGAATTTTAGACAACACCTGCTAATTCCTAGCACTTGCCAATTTTATTTTAGGACATCTGTCAAAAGTTGACATATGGGTCTTAAACTGAAGAGGGCTCATTGGAGGATTTTTGTGGAGTATCCACAAGATAAGCCACATCAAATTGGGTGCCATCATCAGATTATGGTGTGAGCCCAATTGGATTAAAGTGGGCACCCCAAGTGGATAAGGATTGAAGAGTCTTGATCAATTTAAACTCTTGGGCGCCACCCCTATTTGTGCTTATCCAATGTTAGCACCATCTTTTGGAGATAAGGTGGGATTCTTATCTGATATGATCAGATGATATCACTCCACCAATCAAAATTTTTTCAAAATTTATTGAAATTTTTTGATTGGTTGAATGATGTGGCACTACGTAGCATATAGGGTCTATATAAACCCTACTGTGCCTAGGGTTCGAGGTAGAAGTTGTTTTATGCACAAAACCCAATAGCTGCTGCCCCCTCCCCTCTTCTCCATATCCTCCCTGCTCTCCTTTCTCCGCTCTTTACGTCCAAAGAGTTGGACATCCATCTGGCAAAGATCCAAGGCGTGGTGATGCCTGGAACAGAAGGCTGCAAGACTTCTTCGATAGGCTGTTGCTCCAACTTCTGGAAGACTTTTGAAGATCTTCCTAATCAGATTTAGATCTAATTTTTGGAGCATAGATTCATGAAGAGAAGATGTTCCAGATCCTACCTGAGTGGATATCGATAAAGACTAGGCACTTGCATGGCTACATCAGAACCTCAAGCTGTGTAGAGATCATGTACAAGGTAATCAGATTATCCTTGAGGTATTACTTGTTTCCTCATCCCTTTAGATTTATTTTAGATTTAATATCAGATATGAAGTTTATATCTAGAGACTTAGATCTAAAATATATATAGGATAATTTTTTTTTAAAATTATTCTACTCCAGATTTGATGAAATCTGGAAGATCCTATAGAGGAAAAGCGGTTTTCCTCCAATCACAACAGAAAATCTAAGGGATTGGAGAAATACCTTGACAGGGATCTTGCTAAAATTTCAACCTTTGAAGATCTTGACCTTCTGGCATCTCATTCTCCCTCCATGCAATACAGGCTCTGATACCAACTATTGTGCCATATTCTCAGTTGTGTGGAGTACCTCCCACCAGGAGAACGTTCTCAAGTGTGTGCAGTACCTCCCACCAGGAGATCAATGAAAAAAATTTAGTGGAAGGAGATGAAACATGTTGAAGAAGTGTTGGAAATTATGTTTCAAAGCCAATCATCAGTTTGTTGATGGTTGTGCTTATCATTGTAATTATATATGAATTATTAAATTAATAAATATTATTTGATTTTTTCATCACTATCTACATCTTATTTTGAACCCTTATTATGTGATGAAGTTCTTAGGACTATTTGATTTGATATAGGAGGATATATCATTTAGTCCTTAAATGAGTTCGTGACTAAATGATATACTATTATTAGGATGATAGATATATCAAGTGTAGGTCGTTGTGTGCCATATAGATTGATTGTCCTCTTAACCAAAGAGCGTGGAGATGCTGGTATGACATGCAGATGAAATATAGGAGTATATTTTACTGAACGTGACCAACTTCAGAGCACTCTACTGTCAAGAGCCACTCCGAAGGGATATAGGTATAAGTGTCCCTCCGACCTGAGATCACCACGGTAACTTGCAAGCAACTCACTATGCTTTGGTACCGGACTATCTGAATTTTTAATTCAATGATGAAAGATTTTTTGGCATAGTCAAGTATTTGTAAAGTCGGTGTGTGAGTCAAGATGAAATTGACCCCTCTGAATAAGTAGGAGTTAATGTATCAGTGTGTTTCAATTCGGTAAAATCTTGGTCGGGATAATCCATGTGATGAATTTTGAAAACTGAAATACAATGTGGATGACTATATCAGGGTTGGCAGTTAAACCCTAGGTCACCTTGAGCATTTGGATCAAAGGGATGAATTATATGGTAACTATATTCAAATAGGTTCTTGAGTATTGCTTATCATATATTCGACCTATCCAAATATCGGGTACCATTGCTAGATCGTTACTCTGATTGGTACAGAAATTAATTTTTGTGCTATCAGTTTAGGTTCGAACCTATGGGATCACACACATTAGAAGTTTCTCTCCAATCATATGGCTAATCTGAAGAGTCCTATTCAATGAGGACTCTAGTGAAGAGTCCCACTTGACGGAGACTCTGCTGAAGAGTCCTACTAGACTTGAACTCTATTTTTAATGGACGATTAATTAGTGATTAGATCACTATTTAGCTCAATTTGATTGAGCATTAAAATTTAGATCAAGTCTGATTGAATTTGATTCAATAAAGTCAAGTCTGATTAGGTTATGAGATGACCTAATCGGTAAGGGAGAAATAATCCTAATTTGATCAGATCTATGACTCAATTAATTTATTAATTTAATCAAATTTAATTGATATTATAAAAGTTTAATTAGATTAGATTCACCATATTTTATTTGGGTCTAATTGAACTGGGTTTGAAAGAAATTCAATTGGTTAAACCTTAGAGTTCCAAATGAGTAGGACTCTATTCCTTGTGCCACCTAAATTATTTTGCACCTTTTCTCACCGTATAAAATCAGTTTATACATGAGAAAACTAAAAAATAATTCTACTTTTGTCACTTATTAAGGATATAAATTGATTGGTTTTGATTTGAATTCAAATTAGTTTGAATTTCAACTTAAAATCTTATCCATATCCTTCCACACGTTGGCTGCTTTTGAAGGGGTCTATTGTGTATGAGAAAAAGAGATTTTTCCAACTGATTTCTATACCTAATTTTCTCTGATAAGTCTCTCTTTAAGTTTGATAAGAGTAAAAAAAAATTGGAGTCGAATTAAAATTCAAAAGAGTTTGAATTGCAACAAACTCCAGCCTTATCCTATTTTATTTGGTTTGTACGACAACCATAGAAAGGCCACAATTTTGTATACCCAAAGAAGAGAGCTCTTCACCACAAGATACTAGAGAGAAAGATGGTCAAAAATACTTCTTTGGGATGTGAGGATTGGGTGGGTTTCCTTCCTCTTTGGCATGAACAAAAGAGGAGACCATTCTCCTCTTAGGTGAGAGACCTAGAACTATTCTAGATTTTTGGGTGAAAAAAAAAATAAAGAGAAGAAAGTCTTCATCTAAGTTTTCTCCACCATCCAGCATCTTTCTCTGATCCATCTTTGATATTGAAAAGGTTCAAGATGATCGAAGAAGGAGATCAAGTCAGATCTGCTATCAGAAGCCGACTGCACAAGCTAGCACTCTCACAGAGGACTGATCGATCCGAGGGGCTTCATGTGGACCATCCGTAGAGGTTGGAATACTTGTGTGGCTACTCAACATCAGTGAGAGCTTCATACCATACTTACAAGTAGCAGAGATCATCAATTCATGAAAAGATGATGAGTTTTGAACTCTACCGACATAATCTAAAGGTTAGATCAAATTCAGTGCATTGATGTGATCGATGCAGTTTTCTATTTTATTTTAGATTTTATATATAAATTTTTTATATCATATATTTTTAATGATAGTTTAGATCTAATCTAAGATATATTTAGAAGATTAAATTATTTAATCTTTTATTATTTCACTATAAAAATTTAAAAATACATGCTTTGAACTACCCATTTTTTCTTCATATGGTATCAGAGCAAGGTTTCTTATGACATGAATTTTTTTTATATCATATAATTTTAATTATTTAGATTAGATCTAAATATTAATTTTAAATCTGAGTAGTATAGTAATCTGATTGGATAGATCCTCATAGCCGTCCGGTCATAGGAGAAATCAAGATTTCATTATCCTATTTATCCATTCGATGGGATCTCCTATGGCGTCTAGGGGTGCTGCACGATCATTTTCATGATGATGAACAATAAAAAGAATTTTAAAATTTTATTTTAGATCTAAAATAATATATATTAGATCTGAAATTAATATTTTGATCATTAGATGATTGATTCTAAAAATATTTTATAAAATTAAAAATAATTTTCAAACATCGAACCCGAACCCATATCAACCCAAAACTTAATTGAGAATTAAGCGATCTAGATTTGAGAATCAAAGATTTAAGGCATTAATTTCATAACTCATGGGTTAATGGGTTAGCTTAAGTCAAGTCCATTTAATTGAGTTAGACCTAGGGTTAGAAATCATTGATAATGGATCATGTTAGTAATTGATCAAATCTAACTAAAAGTTAATTCTGATTGAATCAATTTCTTCTCTTAATCAATTTTAATAGTTATAGTTGGTCAAGTCCATGTCTTTAATTAGATCAATATAGACTTTGATCGTAGCTCTATAGTCGAATCCAAGTCTATAAGTTGATCAAATTAAAAATGACTAACCAGTTGGTATCTAAGGTAAGTATGGCAGCTTTGATCAATGGTCATTAATTGGGAGCTACTCGCATAGATTGAGTCTATGTCGAGTTAATGGCATATCCCTCTCACCGATCTCACTTATCTGGCCAATATGGTGAATCATGTTTTGATTAGATCACTTAATAAATAGAGTTGAACCATGCTAACTAGGAAATCAGTATGACTGATTTAGGTATCCCTAGTTCAACTTGTCTTGAGTCATCTTTATGACTTGGTGAAGCTAGTAGGAGGATTCATGACTGATTGGCTAGACCAGCTTATGCTTGATGTTCTTAAATCTGACTTGGTGAAGTGAGTGGGAGGATTAAGATTAACTGGTCAAGTCTCATCTCATCTCTCAATTCAACTACTTAAATCCTCTAAAATTGTTAGGTCCCTAAAATGAAATAGTTATGGTGATAACTAGATCATAGTCTCCCATTAAGTTGGATGATAATGAGTCTAATGGTTTAGATGATCATTGGAGGCGCCACACGCCTGGTGCTCATCTAGCTGTCGGAATTATCATCATAATATATTGTTTTAGTTTCATCTTTCTGATGATGGTCAGGTTGGCTGAGCCACACTCGGACCTAGTCACTCATTTATTAGATACACTAAATTCTGGCATGTTAATGGTTGGACCTAACCAGAACCTTCAGTGGAGGTGCCACACGCCTACTAATGAGGTGTCTGGGGAAAAATTGAATATTAGAAATTATTTGATGAAATAATTAATTAAGAACCTATCCATGGGTATGGCATGCAAATTGAACATAAGAGTACATCTCACTGAATGTGATCAATTGCTAAGCATTTTACTGTCCAGAGTAGCACGTGAAGGATATGGCTATAAGTGTCCCTCCAACCTGAGATCACTATGGTGACTTACAAGCAACTCACTATGCTTTGATGCCAGACTACTTAAATTTTTAATTCAGTGATGAAAGATTTCTGGGCATAATCAAGTACTTACAAAGTCAGTGTGTGAGTCAAGATGGAATTGACTCCTCCGAATAAGTAGGAGTTAATGTATCAGTGTGTTTCAATTCAGTAAAATCTTGATCAGAGTAATCCATGTGATAGATTTTAAAAATTAAAATATAATGTGAATGACCATATCAGGATTGACACTTAAACCCTAGGTCACCTTGAGTATTTGGGTCAAAGGAATAAATTATACGGTAACCATATGCCAATAGATTCTTGAATGATACTTTGCAATCTTTCGATCTATTCAGATGTCGGGTATCATTGCTAGATGGTCACTTTGATTGGTATAAGAAGATTATTTTCATACTACTGACTTAGGTTTGAACCTATGAGGTCATACTCAAAAGAAGTTTCTGACTGATCAGATAGCTGATCAACGATTAAGAATCATTCTAGGATAAAACAGTCAATTCGATTGATGATTAACCCTATACAAAAGTTACAATAAATCAATTTGCTAATTATTAATGAATTATAGGAGGATTGATTAGTAATTAGATTGTTAATTAATTTAATTTGATGAAACATTGAGGTTTGGATCGAATCTAATTGAATTGGATTCAATTTGGTTTGACCGGATTAGATTATGAGATGACCTAATCGCTAAGGGTGTTCAATTCCTGATATAATCAGGACTTGAGCTCGATTAATTTTTAATTTTATTAAAATTTGATCAAAACTATTTGATATCTAATTAGATTAGGTTTAATGGCCCAATTGGATTTAACTTAATTTGGTTGGGTTAAGAATCTAATTGGACGAGAAAAATAATTCGAATTCAAATTTCTTGCACCTCCTTTATCTGCGCCCTCTTATTCATCACATGAGAAATATTTTACATGATTTATTCTTATGCCTAGAAGTCTTTTTCACATCCTCATCTGAGTCCTTTTGAATTAAAAATTGATTGATTTAAATTTGAGTTCAAATTGATTTGAATTTTAATGAAAATCTAGAGTCCAAATTGAGTTGGACTCTCCTCTTTTCGCGCCATCACATTTCTCCATGCATAAAATATTTTTACATGAGATTTTTTATACTATTCAGATATTGGTTGACCCCTCTCTGAGTTCATAAGATAAGGATAAAGTTTGGTTCAAAATTTAATTCAAATTTGATTTGAATTGGTGATAAGGATCGACCAACACTTGAATTTGAATCGAAACTATCTTATTCTTATCCTTATCTTCCATGGGATGCCAACCTTAAAAGGGGATCAGTTTTGTGCAAGATTAGAAGTGACTTTTGGCATGAGAAATCTGAGAGAGGGGATGTAAAAAGTTGAGAGTGGGTTGGGCTTCCGTGCGTGAGAAATAGAGGAAGTGTTCTTCCTCTCAAGTATGAGCTGTGGGTTCTAGGATTTCATCTCTAAGTTTTATGAGAAGAAAAATATAAGAGTGAGTCTTGTCCAATCTTCCACACCACCACCTCATTAAGCATTATCTTTTGATCCAGAGGAGTCCAGGAGATCCGAAGAAAAGAGCTTGGATCAGCTATCCAGAGCCTTTGACGTGAGCTAGCACTCCTACGAAGGAAGATCCGATCAGAGCTTCGAGTGGACGATCTGTAGAGGCTAGATGATCTGTGTGGCTGCTCAGTATCAGGGAGAGCTTCATACCATGCTTATCAATAGTGAAGATCATCGATCTATGAAAAAGTGATGAGTTCTGAACTCTACTGACATAATCTAAAAGTTAGATCAGATTCAAAGTATCGATGTGATCAATGCAGTTTTCTATTTTATATCAAATTTTATATATAAACTTTTCATGTCATAGATCCTTAATAGTAGTTTAGATCTGATATAAGACATGTTTCAAAGATTAAAATATTTAATTTTTTATTATTCTGCTATAAAATTTTAAAAAATATATGCATTGAACTACCCATTTTTTCTTTAGATGGTACCAAAGCAAAATTTCTTATGACACAAATTTTTTGCATATAATCTAATTTTAATTATTTAGATTAGATATAAAAAGTTAATTTTGAATCTTAGTATAATAATCTGATTAGATAGATCTTCATAGTTGTTCGGTCATAGGAGAAATCAAGATTTAACTATCATATTTACCCATTCGATGGGATCTTCTATAGTGTAGGGGTGCTGCATAGTCTTTTCCATAATGATGAATAATGAAAGAAATTTTAAAATTTTATTTTAGTTCTAAAATAATGTATATTAGATCTGAAATTAGAATCTTGATCATTAGATGATTGATTGTAAAATTTTTTTATAAAATTAAAAATTATTTTCAAACATCGAACCCGAACCCATATCAGCCCCAAACTTAATTAAGAATTAAGCGATCTAGATTTGAGAATCAAAGATCTAAGACATTAATTTCATAACTCAGGGGTTAATGGGTTAGCTTGAGTTAAGTCCATTTAACTGGGTTAGACCTAGCATTAGAAATCATTGATAATGGACCATGTTAATAATTGACCAAATCTAATTAAAAGTTATTTTGATTGGGTCAATTTCTTCTCTTGATCAATTTCAATAGATATAGTTGGTCAAGTCCATGTCTTTCATTAGACCAATATGGACTTTGATCATAGCTCCGTGATCAAATCCAAGTCTATAAGTTGATCAAATTGAAAATGACTAACCAGTTAGTATCGAAGATAAGTATGGCAGCTTTGATCGATGGTTATTAATTGGGAGCTACTCATATAGATTGAGTCTATGTCGAGTTAATGGTATATCCCTCTCATCGATCTCACTTACTTGGCTAATATGGTGAATTATATTTTGATTAGATCACTTAATGATTAGAGTTGACCCATGCTAACTAGAAAATCAGTGTGATTGATTTAGATGCCCCTAGTTCGACTTGTCTTGAGTCCTCTTCATGACTTGGTGAAGTCAGTGGGAGGATTTATGACTGGTTGGTTAGACTAGTTTTTTTCTAATCTTCTTTAATCTAACTTGGTGAAGTGAGTGGGAGGATTAAGATTAACTGGTCAAGTCTTTTCTTATCTCTCAATTCAACTAATTAAATTCTCTAAAATTGTTAGGTTCCTAAAAATAAAATAGTTATGGTGATAACTAGATCATAGCATCCTATTAAGTTGGGTGATAATGAGTCCAACAATTTAGATGATCATTGGAGGCACCACACGCCTGGTGCTCATCTGGTTGTTGGAATTTTCATTCATAATATATTGTTTTAGTTTTCTTTCTGATGATGGTCAGGTTGGTCGAGCCACACTCGGACCTGATCATTCGTTTGTTAGATACACTAAATTTTAGCATGTTAATCATTGGATCTAACCAGAACTTTCAATGGAGGTGCCACATGCCTGCTGAAGAGGTGTCTGGGGCAAAATTGAATACTAAAAATTATTTGGTAAAATAATTGGTTAAGAACCTACCCATAGGTACACAAAGGTTGGCTGAGCCACACTCGGGCCCATGTGCAGTCCATGTAGATTCTAGTACCCATTAAGAAATTAGTGTAATTCTTTAAATTGAAGGTAGAGGCTATCAATTCGAATAAAATAGTGGAAAAACTTTTAGACTAAAATCTATGTCTTTAGGCTTAATCAATTCATATACTAATTAGGTTCTGATTTTTCTTTTGCAGTTATGGCCACCACCTTGTCACTCCGATCACTATTAAATACTGATAAATTGATGGGACCAAATTTTGATAACTGGTATAGAAAGTTCAAAATAGTCCTGGAGCACGAATGGATCTTGTATGTATTGATAGATTTGACACCCGAGGAGCTAGCTCCGAATGCGCATAGCACAGTCAGAGACACTTATCAGAAGTGGCTCAACGATCGAACTACAGTTCGTTGTATTATGCTGACGATGATGAATGATGAGTTTAGCCATTGTTTCAAGAATGCTCAGCCACAGAATATGTTGCAAATATTGAATGAGTCCTTTGGCACACCTGACGATATTGAGAGGCACAAAACTAGTTGTGCCACCTTCAATGCTTGAATGAGGAAAGGGGCATCAGTCACTGATCATATATTATATATGATCAAGATAATTAAGTGCCTAAGCAAGCTCAACTTTCTCTTGCATGAGCAGTTAGAGAAAGATGTTATTCTGAACTCTCTGCCCAAGTTTTACCTTCCTTTTTTTATTCATTTTCAAATGATAAAGCCTGCAGTTAACAACCATGATTTGCTGAGGTTACTGTAAAACTTTGAAAAAGATCATCAGCTCCAAAAGGAGTCGGTGAATGTGGTGGGAGAGTCTTCTTCTAGATGTTGATCCTTTAAAAAAGGAAGGAAGAAAGAAGAACAAGAAAAGGGTGCAAAGTCCTGGGGCACCCAAACCCAATCAGACAAAAAAATCCAAGTCCGATCAGAGTCAGGCAGAATACTTCTACTGCAAGAAGCAGAGGCACAGGAAAAGAAATTGTCCTCAATACATTACCTCCCTGGATCTGAATAGACTGAGAAAGAAGCAAGTTATTATTAGACAAGATAATTATATAATAACACTTTATAATTTCTCAATTTATGATTCTACTACCTGGGTATTAGATACTGAAGGCCTTTTTATATTTACAATTCGTTGCAAGGTTTGCAGGTCAGTCGAAGATTTGAAGAAGGTGAAAGGTTCCTTAATATTGGAGATGAAAAATCAGTTTCAGTTCTAGCATTAGGGACTATTAAGCTTGTATTCAAGTCTAATGTAATTGTTCTAAGTGAATGTCACTTTTGTCCTTTTTTTTTTATTAAATATTATTTCTATAGGCTTTTTGATCATGTATGGTTATAAAATTTCAATAAAAAAAATAATTTTAATATCATTATGAATGATGTTAATGTGATGTATGGATAATTGAACAATGGTATTTACATATTATCACAACCTGTTAGTGTAATGAACACATCCAACAAATGCCCTAGAATTAATGATGTCTCTGATATCTACCTTTAGCATTGTAGGTTAGGTCCTGTTAATAAGAACAAAATAAATAGATTGACACAAGAGAAAATTCTCGAAGTTAGTGGTTGTGAATTACTCCCAATCTGTGAGTCCTATCTTCTTGAAAAAATGATCAAATCACCTTTTACTGGAATAGGTGAGCGAGCCAGTAAAGTTCTAAGTCTGATACATATTGATGTATGTGGACCTATGAACACTAGTGCCAGAGATGGATATTATTATTTCATTACATTTACAGATGACTTATCGAGGTATGGGCATGTCTACTTAATAACACATAAGTCAGAATCATTTTAAATGTTCAAATGATTTCGTAATAAAGTAGAGAAATAAACTGAAAAGAGTATTTAAACTCTTTGATCTGATCGAGGAGGAGAATACCTCTCTAGTGAGTTTCTGACATACTTAGAAGAGAATGAGATTCTCTCACAATGGATCCCTCCTGGAACACCACAGCATAATGATGTATTAGAAAGGAGGAATCGAACCCTGTTAGACATGGTTCGATCCATGATGGATTTTGCAAGTTTGTCGATTTTTTTTAGAGATATGCACTCGAGTTGGCTTGTTATATCTTAAATAAAGTTTCAAGTAAGTCTGTAAGTAAAATACTATATGAGATGTGGACAGGGCGTAAGCCAGCACTCTCTCACTTGAGGATTTGGAGATGTCTGGCTTATGTCAAATGATTGAAAACTGACAAGCTTGGACCTAGGTTTGACAAATATCTATTTGTAGGGTACCCAAAAGAGATCAAGAGATATTATTTCTACCTTACTGACAAATAGAAGGCGTTCGTCAGCAATAGGGCTATCTTTTCAGAAAAGAATTTTTTTGATGATGGAATTAATGCCTCAAAGATTGAACTTGATGAAGTTCGATTGGTAGAAGAACTGACACAATCAAGCAAATCCATATAGTCAGACTTGATTAAATCAAATCTAGAATCTATTGTAGAAACATCTTTAAGAAGATCCGATAGAGTATCGCGTCAACTGAATAGATATTATGGTTTCTTAATCCGAGATGGGGATCGAGTTGAACTCGATGAGAATAATGAGGATCCGATCACCTGTATGGATGCGATGCAGAGGTCTAACTCCAATAAGTGGCTGGAAGACATGAAATCTAAAATAGAGTCCATAAAAATCAATAGTGTATGGACATTGGTTGACCTATCTGAAGGGATAAAACCTATAGGGTGTAATTGGATCTTCAAAAAGAAGAGGGGTGCAGACGAGAAGATCTCCAGATCTATAAAGCCTATTTGGTTGCCAAGGATTACCATCAGTATTATGGTATTGACTATGATGAGACATTTTCTCCTATGGCAATGCTCAAGTCTATTCGTATTATGCTTGAAATTGTAGCACATTTAGACTATGAAATCTAGAAAATGGATGTGAAAATAGCCTTCCTAAATGGAGAGCTAGAAGAAGAGGTGTATATGATACAACCTAAAAGTTTCATATCCGAAGATGAGTCTATGGTGTGCATGCTTCAAAGGTCCATCTATGGACTTAAGCAGGTATCTTGGAGTTAGAACATACATTTTGATAAAGTGATCAGAACGTATGGCTTCATTAAGAATAGAGAAGAACCCTGTATATACAAATGGGTTAATAACTCTATGATAGTATTTTTTTTATTTTGTATATTGATGATATTTACTTAATCGAGAATGACATCCCTACATTATAGAGAATAAAAATTTGATTGTTATCACAGTTCTCCATGAAAGACTTGAAAGAAGCATCATTCATCTTTGGGATGAAGATCTATAGAGATAGATCTAAAAGATTGCTTGGATTATTCCAGTCGATGTACATTGATACTGTGCTAATAAGTGATATATTTTTATATTTATTGAAGATATTTTTGGTAATTTATGGTGCTAACATCTTCTTGAAAACTTAATTTCATGAATAAATTAGATTTTTTTTGTAAAAATAAATAATTTTAAAAAAATATAAAATTAAAGTATATTTATGAAAAATAGATGTTAATTTAATTAAGTAATTTAAGCACCAAAATAATATAAAATTTTCAAAAAATTTAATGCATATTTTTTTTATTTTTTAGATAAAAATTAGAGCATAAATGGAGCTAAAATACCTTAAAAATATTAAAAATTACCTTCGGTGCATGGTGGATCGACCGCTTGATCCACAGAATCAAGGGCGTGGTCCATAGGAATAGTTCACGATCCACAGGTATGGTCCACAGTGGAAGGAAGGCTTTTTTGTGCTGTTCGACGATCCAGATCAAATATATCGCACGATCCAACGGCTGAGGATGCTCCCGACTGTGTTAAGGAAATCAGAGGCACTGATCAATGGTCAAAAATTCATCTGAAGTGCGATTGAACAGCCAAAAACACATCCAACTTTGATAAGGATTAAAACATCAAATTTTGGATTGATCTGGGTGGTTCAAAGGCAATCCAATGGCCAAAATTAATTTATACGAGTATAATATGATTTCTAAGGATTTTGGGACTCCTTTTGTGATCAGAAAAAGATAAAAAATTTACCTATAAATAGGAGACCTGAGAATAAGTGTAGAGAAAAGAAAAAATCAGAGAAAAAATAAGAAAAAAATAGAGAAAAGAATCAAGAAGTTTTAGAGATCAAATATTGGGAGATTATAGAGCTAGAGATCTTGATGCATGGCTAAATTCTTTCAATCCAGGAATACGATGAAGCTTGTAAATAGGTTTTTATTTTTTTTTTATATTTAATTTTTATATAATAAAATTATATTTTTATTTTATATCTTTTTATTTTTTGAGATATTGATCTAGTCTACACGGTCTATACCCTGTACTGACATGCCGTGATCTTTGGATATGGTACGTGCTTAAGAAAGATAGATCATGGTATGTTAGATTGAATCTTACATCTTGTAATTAAATTTAGATAGTTTATACTCTGATAGGATGAGTTGTGATCTACTGATACAGTCTGTACCTCTTAGAGATAAGATATACTACTATTTTAATCATAAAAATTAATATTACAACATAAAAAAAAAAAAATCTAATTTGTATGGTGGATTCAGAATTTCTGGATTATTTCTCTGACTTATTTTTTTTTATAAATTAATTTAAATTTATAATTGAATTCTTACTATTTTAGTTTTTTTAGTCCTTCTATAATCAATTCTCTTTTATTTCTTCTTAAAAAAAAAGATAATCATTCTAGATCTCCATAGAAATGATCTCTACTTACCCTATCTATATAGTTTGAGTTACCTTTTATTTTTGACAACCTACGACAGCGATCAAATTTTGACACTGTTGCCGGGGATCTAGGTATGATTATTTTTTTTAAAAAAAAATTAGTTTTATTCTTAGTTTCTTTTTATTTGCTTTCTAATTTGCTTAGTTCTTTAGTCAAACTTACTTTCTTTCAAAAAAAAAAATCTCTACATTGACACCTCATAATCTACCTAGAAAATTAGATACTTAATTACAAAATCTAAAAGGTGAAACAAATCAATTTACTCTTGACTAACTATCAAATCTGGCCATCTTTTCTTCTTACATTATATAAGTCCATAAAACATCTTAAGGGCACAAACCCTAAATAAGATAAGGTGGAGATTTCATCATCCTTCTTTAGCCATAAATCATCATCCTACATATTGTATTGGCCTAAATCTTAACTTAAAATCAATTAGATGTTGGCTCCTAAGGACTCTCGAGCTCAATAGGATAAGGGATCCAAAGAGTTAGATCAGGTTAGGGTTAGTCAATTTGACTAATGTCTAGAAAAATAGTTCAGAGATTACGTCTTGAAGAAAGATGATTATTTAATTAGTTTCATTCACTTATCTGACCAACTCTGTTGGTGTCTAAGGAAAGCAATAAGGGGATCCCCACCAATCTTACACTTACCTGGCAGTTGAGTGGCTAGTCTTTCACCTGGAGTACTCAAAGATAATCTTGACAGTTAGGAGCTGTATTGATTTAGGATCATCCTTAGTTAAGATTGACTGCATAACTTGCTTGTTAACTAAATTTAAACTTACTCTTCTCTATCATCTCTAGATTTAGGACCCCTTAGGACTCATCTTTAGAACTCTCTTCTCATCTATCTCTCCTTTCTCTTCTCTCTTCTAAACAAAAAAAAATCATTAAAAATCTCACAAGATTGCAACTTGGAAAAGAAAATCTGATCGTTTAGTGAGAATTGATTCAAACCCTACCCTAATCCAAAAAAATTCTGAGTCCACAATGAGTGAAGTCAATTAACCTCAGGTCCTAAAGATCTTTGCTATCCTATTGGGTCAGTCCAACCATCTTGTATCAGACTTTTCCAAACCAATGCAACAACTTTTAAAATTAAACCTCAAATCATTAACATGCTGTTGGGTTTCGGTGGCACAGCGAAAGGGTTAGGTGTTTAAAATTTTTATTCAAAACACCCAATGCACCGGAAGCCCTAATACCTAGAAACTCTTGACTATAATAATCAAAGTATAATAAATATAAATTAGGATAAGAAGAATACCTATAGTGCTAATCTCAATTTTTACAAGGCATCTAAGTATCCACCCTCCAATGGTGATCCACACGGAAATTGAACCAATGACAGCACTCCTTCTTCACTTTGCTTCAAGAGTTCTAGCCCCTAAAACTCGACTAGCCTCATATCGGTCAAGTTTCTTCAAGAACCTGACCTCACCCTCTTAGAACCTCCTTTGAACTTTTGATTCTCCTTTTTTAAGACCTTTACAACTCTTGTTAGGATTAGATAAGGCTTTGTCTTAAATCCTAAAGCCTTGTCCTAAAACTAAGATAGGTTGTAAGAAAGAAAGGAGAGCAACAGGAGAGAAATTGGAAATTCATCTTCGATTTGTCGGATACCCAGCACCCTGACCTTTTTATAGCCACTAGAGGGATGTCAAAAGAGACGGACATGCCTTATCCAAAAGGCATATCTGATCTGATTATCAGAGATAAGAGTTCCTTCAAGTAGAAGGACTCTTATCCATGATACGTCGATCAGCACCCTAGTCTGCGCACATGCAACCAAAAAATAGATATTTTTACATCCCTTATCAAATCAAAAAAATCCTCAAAAATCTATGTAGATTGAGAATTCAATTTGAATTCTAAAAAATTAAAAATGGTAATAAAATTCTCATAGAAGGATTCTATCCTCGCACCTCTTCATGCAAGTGCTGATCACCACGTGTGCAAGCATCAGGACCGACTTATGGAATCCATTTGGCATCTAGATAAGTCTGAAAAAATTCCAAAAAAATTATCAAACATAGACTATCAAATGTAAAACATTATCACCTAAAATCATTCTAATCTAAAAGTATTTGATAGGGAGAAAGACTCTCCAAATCATAGAGAGATGCGACACTTCTGCATGCACGTGTGAGACATCCTTCTTTTTCTAATTTTTTCTCTTCCCCAAAAACCCTAGAAAAAATATATCTCATGCTTTGAGATGTGTATTAGAGGATGGAGGGTGATGTGGGCTACCACACATATTTTAATCATACAAAAAATAATATTTTTTTTTCTTCTCACGCCAACACTTGTACACAGAACCTGTTTTACACCAAGAGTCCACCACAACTTGGACTCTTCATAATTGGTGTTAACATGGGATGTGGTGCCCCAATTTGGATTGTTTCTAGGTGATATGACCTAACCCAAATGTCTACTAAATTGGACTAGCTAATTAGCAAGGGATGGGACCAAATTGGTCTCCAAAGGAGCAAGGATTTCCACACGTGCTAGCATGGTTACCGGAACCCTGATTGAATCCAAAATTCTAATCAACCTTTTTCAAAAGGTTCCTTGGTCAATTTCTATATGTGTGTGATCCATTGGGTTCCACATCTAGCTGGTAGTAGGTCCAGGTATAAGTTGACCAAATTTGATTAGATTTCAATCTAATCGATTTTGGTCCAATCGAGCTAACCCGAGTTCAATAATTAGAATCATTTCTAATTGGCAATCGAATTAAACTCTTTAATTCGATCAAAAATCTACAAGTCAAGATTGATGTCTAGCAACATATCATGACTATTCAAAAGATATAAAATTTGATAAAAATATCAAATCTATCCTTCAGTGGCAAATTACCGTGCAATTCAATCCTTCGATCATCCTTGCACCCTGAATATGTTCATGAGTATGGAATCATATCAAGCTCAAAAACATATTCATATCAATTTTTAATTAACCAATAATGACTCCAATGAAGAAGCATTAGATACTCTTTCTAATCTCCTTCCTACTTTTGGCCAAAAGACTTTTTTGAGTCATCTAGGATTGAGAATACACAGGATGCGATCTCCTCTTACTAGGAGTGATCGATTCCATATTGACCTACTCACAACCTTCATACACACTCTACCATATCCAGAACACCCCGTACATGTCTTAATGCCATATCTGGGTATGAACCAAAATATGGGTTCATGTGCATAAGATTTTATGGTGGTTTCAAGTCTAAAGATCACTTGCACAACTCCCACTTAGAGAACCATCTTTGACATGCAAATAAGGCTTCCATTAGATGTTCTCTTTTATTAAGTCAATTCAGTGGACTCATTTCTCAAATGAGCACCCACATCCTTGTATTAGTGTCTCATATAAGTGGCTAGTGAGATCTGCCACTCTCTCCATTGAGCATACATAGGATGTGCCAGTCTATCTGGAACATTGATCCCCGACTCAATGCTCCTACGACCAGAAATATTTAAGATTAGGATTTTAGGATTTTAGGTCTCACTAGCATGATCCCTTCATGTCTCCTAAAATTATTATCCTAATCTTTGAGGTTCATCATAATCTTAGATATATTAAGATGCAGCTAATATGATGAATCAATGCCTCAAATAATAAATGTCGTTTCATGAGTTGGAAAATTTTAAAGAAAGTCCCATCGCAACACACTTACGATTGGCTTATAGGACACTCTTCTTTCACATGCTCCCTAAATTCACTGGTAATGAAGATGCATATACTTTTATTAGAGAATTTGAGGAAGTATGTGACACCATGAGAATAAACCAAATGTCAGATGATGCTATTAAACTTAGGTTGATTAATTTTGCTCTCAAGGACCGTGCTAAGAAATGGTTATATAGTCTACCCAACCACTCGATTACAACTTGGGATGGATATGTAAAAACTTTCTTGAGAAAATTTTTTTCACATCATAAAATAGCTAAGTTAAAAAATGAAATTAACCAATTTTATCAATTTGGAGGTGAGTCTTTCTGGAAGTATTTTGATCGTTTCAAGAATCTTTTAACCCAATGCCCACACTATGGAATTAAGACTTGGAGAATAGGTCAAACCTTTTATGAGGGACTAGACCCAAACTCTAGAACCATGCTAGAGTCAATGTGTTAGGGCCAATTTATGCATAAGAAAGCCAATGAAGCCTGACAATTCTTAGAGGATCTAGCAGAAAAGAGCATGCAGTAGGAAGCAATTAGGGAACCTACAAGAGATGCTATGCACCAAGTATCCACATCCCTAGCTACAGAGGCCAAAATAGATACTATACTACATAGGTTAGGGGCCTTAGAACTCAAAGGACACACCCAAGTGAGCCAAGTTTCAACATCTACTTGCAATGGATGTAATGCCACAAACCACATCATTGAAGAATATCCTTTTTTGATGAACCCAACTAGGAATGAAGTAGCATAGGTTAATGCTATCTACTACAAACCTATAAATGACCCTTATGCACCAACATATAACCCAGGATGGAGGAATCACCCTAACTTTTCTTGATCACAAGGGTCAAATCTCAGTAGACCTGTCCTCTATCAATCCAATCAAAGGCCCACTCAACCATCAAATTATTCACAAGGCTTCAACAATGATCAAAGGCTTAATGCACTAGAAAAAGGGTTAGAGATTTTAATAAAAACCACTTCTAATAGTATAAAATTCAATGACCAAAAGCATAATTCACTAGAGAAAATCCTTGAAGCATTGATAAAAAATACAAATAATTTCATGCAAACCACGGGCCAACTTGTAAATTCAAACACCCAAGCCATTACCCATCTAGAAATGTAATTAAGTTAATTGGCTACCACCATCAGTGAAAGAGAAAAAGAAAAATGGCCAAGCCAATCTGAACCTAACCCAATAGCCCAAATTGATCAACAATCTCAACTTGAAGATTGATTCAACCATGTAAATGCAATTCACACCTTAAGGTCTAGGAGACAAGTAGACAATCAGGTAGGTATAACTGAGAACTAAGAAGACCAACCGACTGAACCACAAACTGATCAGACCAAGTCTGATGAGCCTGAATCAATAGAGGTTAATGAGCCATCCAAGCCAATTGTTGAACCCATCACCAAGTTCAAGCAAGTTGAGACATCAACCACCAATCCTATAGCTCCTTTTCCAAATAGACTTAGGTCCAATAGACACTCAGCCCACATGGATCAAATCTTAGAGATATTCAAACAAGTGAAAGTAAATATTCCTCTGCTAGATATGATCCAACAAGTTTCTACTTACGCTAAGTTCCTCAAAGACCTATGCACAAAGAAGAAGACCACTAATATTCCCAAGAAAGCCTTCTAGGCAACTAATGTGAGCTCATATCTTTCAAGCCACATGCCAGTCAAGTACAAAGATCCAGGGTCTCCTACAATCCCATGTGTCATTGGGAAAACCATCATTAATAGGGCTTTGTTAGACCAAGGGGCTAGTGTGAATATCTTACCTTATTCGGTCTATGAAAAATTGAGGATAGGAGAATTAAAGCCTATAGAAATTACATTGCAATTGGCAGACCGATCAGTGAGAATCTTTAAGGGAGTTGTGGAGAATGTGCTAATCAAGGTCAGTGATTTCATTTACTCTATAGATTAGAAACTGAACAAGTGATTAATCCAAAAAGTCACATCCCAGTAATCTTAGGAAGACCATTTTTAGTGACCACTAATGCCCTAATCAATTATCGTAATGGACTCATGAAGCTCTCATTTGGAAACATGACTATTGATCTTAATATTTTTAATCTTGAAAATAAAAGAGACCAATTTTAGGATGAGATCTATGAGATCATTGATCTAGGAGAAGAAGATTTTGACTATAATCTCTGATCAGATCAAGAATCTAAAATAGCTTATAAAATTTTTCCATCTAGAGATCAGAGAGTTCATCCATAATGGCAACTACCTATCGAATCACTTGTAAAGATAAATTTTCTAAATGAACCAATTGAAGAAATTTAAGTCCAGGAGGTTAATGCTCTGCTTGATTCACCTCACCCACCTTACCCACTTGAATTTGTCAATCCAATATTTGATACGGGATAAGTGAGATAAAATTAGTATGGTCTGACTGAAGATGATAAATATAGTACTTTTGGAATGCAACTCAATTTTTTTTTTAACTGATCTTCATTTTTTTTTAAAAATAAAGGATCACTTTATGTGAAAGCACCTGTCAATAATTTGATCTGACTGAAGATAATAAACTTAGTACTTTTTGGGAGGCAACCTAGTTCCAACTTTTGCTTTTACTTTCTTTTGCATTTAATTTAAGTTAATCAAGTCTTGCTTTGTATCTTTTGAAAAGATTTGAGCACAATATTAGCTAAGTTGGGGGGAGAACCAATTTTGAAAAGACTTCTAGATCCGATGATATCTCTCTTTTTCTTTCCCTTTTTATTCATCCTTTCATTTTTTTTACTCCATTGAGGACAATGCCAATTAAGTTGGAGGAAAAAATAATAAAATTTTTTTAAATTTTTAAATTTTTAAAGTCCTCAAATAAGTTAGTATTTAATATTTAAGTACCTGATTATACTTAAGAATTGAGTTAAATTAAGTATTTTTTTTAAAAAAAAATTGATGTACAGATTAGAGAGTTTGTGAGATATCAAGAGATCAAGTATTAAGAAAATTCAATAAGAAGTTAAGTTTAGAACTTAAACAGTTTTTTTTTAATATTTCTAAATTTTTCTACCAACATCAAAAAAAAATTTACTTCTTATGGACTTATGTAGGATAACTATATATTTTTTTATATATTTAATATTAAAAAAAAATTTCAAGTACTTCATGCAGAGTAATCGGGCCTCTTTGCCTAAGCAAGCATTGAGTTTCACGTCAAAAGGTATGAAGGGTAAAGAAGCTTGTTGTAAAGCTTATTTTAACTCATAGCCTGTTTGATTCGAGCAAGTAAGTTCGAGGGGTATTCTATACCTAGTATCCTAAAATCATTTGGTTTGGGAGTCATTGGCTGAAAACTCACTACATGGATCAAACAAAAAGCTTAAGGGATTAAGACACTCAATAGCAGTACAATGTTAAAAAAAAAGAAAAAAAATAATCAATAAATGAAAGATAGAAGTAACAATATATTTGTCCATATGTAGGTTAATGATTTGGAGATAAAGGTAAGAATAATTTTAAAAAATTTAAAAAATATTTAATATTCTTAGCTTCACTCTCATATTGATTAAAATTAATATTCTAATAACATACCTCACTCACGCTCTACTAAATATCAGTGATTCTTTGTGAAAATTATTTGGTAAAATTTAAAACTTTGAGTTAAATGCTACTTAATTCTAAATTTTTTTTTTACTCGAGGACGAGCAAAGTTCAAATTAGGAGGATGTAATAAGTGATATACTTTTATATTTATTGAAGATATTTTTGATAATATATGGTGCTAACATCTTCTTAAAAATCTAATTTCATGAAAAAGTTAGATTTTTTATAAAAATAAATAATTTTAAAAAAATATAAAATTAAAATATATTTATGAAAAATAAATATTAATTTAATTGAGTAATTTAAGCATCAAAATAATATAAAATTTTTAAAGAATTTAATGTATATTTTTTCTTATTTTTTAGGCAAAAATCAGAGCAAAAATGAAGCTAAAATATCTTAAAAAATATTAAAAATTACCTTCGATGCATGGTGGACCGCCACTCGATCCACATAATCAAGAACATGGTCCATAGGAATAGTTCGTGGCCCACAGGTGTGGTCCACAGCGGAAGGAAGGCTTTTTTTGTGCTGATCGATGGTCCAGATTAAATCTATCGCATGATCCAACAGTTGAGGATGCTCCCGACTGTGTTAAAAAAATCGGATGGCCAGAAACACATCTGACTTTGATAAAGATTAAAATATCAGATTTTGGGTTGATCTGGACAGTTCAAAGGCAATCTGACGACCAAAATTAATTTATACGACTATAATATGATTTCTAAGGGTTTTGGGACTCCTTCTATGATCAAAAAAAGGTAAAAAATTTGCCTATAAATAGGAGACCTGAGAATAAGTATAGAGAGGAGAAAAAATTAGAAAAAAAATAAGAAAAAAATAAAAAAATCAAGGAGCTTTAGGGATCAAATATTGGGAGATTATAGAGCTAGAGATCTTGATGCATGGCTAAATCCCTTCAATCCAAGAATACGATGAAGCCTGTAAATAAATTTTTATTTTTATTTTTTATATTTAATTTTTATAAAATAAAATTATATTTTTATTTTATATCTTTTTATTTTTTTGAGGTATTGATCTAGCCTACACGGTCTATACCCAGTACTGACGTGCCGTGATCTCTGGATACGGTATGTGCTTAAGAAAGATAGATCGTGGTATGTTAGATTGAATCTTATATCTTGTATTTAAATTTAGATAGTTTATACTTTGATAGGATGAGCTGTGATCTACTTATACAATCTGTATCCCTTAGAGATAAGCTATACTAATACCTTAATCACAAGAATTAATATTGCAATATAAAAAAAATAAATCTAATTTGCATGGTAGATTCAAAATTTTTGAGTTATTTCTCTGACTTATTTATTTTATAAATTAATTTACATTCATAATTAAATTTTTATTATTTTATTTTTTTTAATTCTTCTACAATCAATTCTCTTTTATTTCTTCTTAAAAAAAAAAGATAATCACCCTAGATCTGCATAGAAACGATCCCTACTCACCTTATCTATATAGTTTGAGTTAGTTTTTATTCTTGACCACCTACGACAGCGATCATATACTGAAAAGGTTCAGCATGGAGAATTTCAAGAAAGACTATCTTCCGATAGGCCAAGAAATCTCTCTCTTGAAGAGTGATTATCCAATAACTCCTCAAGAGAGAGAGCGTATGAGTAAAATTTTATATGCTTCGATAGTGGGATCTATTATGTATGCCATGATATATACTCAATCGGATGTGGCATATTCATTAGGAGTAGTGAGCAGGTACTAGTCTGATCCAGATGAGAATCACTAGAAGATCGTAAAGACCATCCTTAAGTATTTAAGAAATACGAAGTGTTGGGTATAAAATACCCCCCCGACCGAAGTTTGTAAAAGATCGATCCTTCGGGGCTCTTCCGGCTCCCGACCTTGTATGTGGCACCTCTCCAAACTCCCTCGACCTTTCGGACTTTTTCGATAATGGACTTCTGCGTTCACCCACTGGGCCGCCCCAAAGGCCATCTGGGCCTCACTGATAGTCGACCTCCTACAGCAGCCAACCATTCCCCGAGTCTCTTCTGGACTTCTTCCGACCATGGATGACCCTAGTCCGAACTTCTTCCAGGCTTCGTCAGCATCTGAGCTTCCCCGACAACGAGATTTCTATAGTAACCAGACTCCTTCCAAGTTTCAACGGCGATCGACCGCCTTCCGGATCCCGATCGAGCTCCTGCGAGAGCTGAACTTCTACTACGAACGGTCTACTCCGAACTCCTACAGTGGGTTGTCTATCCCAGACGTCGACTGTAAGTAAATTCTGACTCAAGCCTCTACTATAAAAATTTTTTTTCCAAATTTCTACTACAGGTAGACTTCAACCGAGCTCCCCCGTAGCGAGTGGGCTCTGGATGAGCTTCTACAGCGGGACACTACTCCGAGCTTCCGCGACAACTGGTCCTCACCCGAGCTCCTACAATAAGCGGCCCCTTTTCGACCTCTCACGAGAATCGAAGTCCGTCCGAACTTCTCCAGCGGATAGATTCCGGATGAGCTCCTATGACGGACGAGCTTCAGCAACTGGGTCCCTGCGATAGCCGATCGCCTCCGATGTCTATTGAGCCTCCCCAGCACTATCCGAAGTCCATCGCTGGCCGACCTCCTACCAGGCTCCCCATAAAACTAGACTTCCTCGATGGATGATCTTCAGGTGAGCTTCCACATCTGATAAATTCCAGACGGACTTCTCCGGACTTCGTCAACAAAGATCTCCATCTGAGCTCCTACAGCAGATAACTCCCACCGGAAATGTCAGCATCCAAAGCATCCGACAACAGTAGATTCGTCAGCGACCTCGAAACATCCGAGCCTCTCCTAGAACGACGATGTAAAGAGCCATTCTGCTCCATCAAGCATCCCAGCCGAGCTTTAGCCAATGGATTCCATGCAGCTCCACCACTCTCTGACAAGTCACGACAAGAGCCGCCCTCCTGCTTCACTCTCTATAACGGATTCCATGCAGCTCCACCACTCTCTGGCAAGTCCCGATAATGGACACCATTCCACTCTCCGCAACAGGCTCCATGTGGCCCTGAATGACCCCTGACGCCACTACTCTTCGTAACAAACTCCATGCGGCTCTGAACGGTCCACTACCAGACAGTTACAGACGTTGCTGTCGGTCAGTTACACCCTCCATCTATAAATAAGGACACCCAGATACGTTCTTCTCGAAGCTGGTAACTCTATCTCAAAACTCTGCCAAAATTTTCACTCGAGCACTCCATTTCTGTTGAAGCAGAGTACTGATTTGAGCATCGGAGGGTCTTGCCGGAGCACCCCCAACTCCGGTTTAGACTTTCTTTGCAGGTTCCAGTGGGGGCCGCAGTTATCCCAGCTCCAGCTTCTTTGACTTCGACAGAATTCTGCACCAATAGAATTGGCGCTAGAGGAAGGGCGGCTGTGTCTTTGCAGTACCCTTGTTCTTAAAGGAGTGCTCAACGAGACTGATTCCAGTCATCTTCTCCGACATCCTCTTCTCCTTCTTCTATTAGATCTTCACCCGATGCCTCCCCGTAGAGCATCTACCAGGCGATCCATGGCCTTCGTGGCTAGATCTCAGGCTCCGATCTCACCTCCAGTTTCCCAAGCTCCTCCTCCTCCTCCGACAACGACGGTCGGCGCGGAGCAATTCGACCTGTTGGTTCAGCAGGTCAGAGGTCTCACTGAAGCGGTGCAGGCCATGCAACAGCAATAACAACCGCAGGCGTCGGTGTGGTTGGAGAGAATGTCATCAGAATTTTAAAATCCGACGATAGGGCGGGCCACTTGGGCCAGTCGCCCCGTCTTTCCCGAGAAGATAAATTTGAGGGTGGAGAGCCCTCAATCTGATCACGATTCTACTCTCAGAGGATCTCTACCTCCATTCTGTCTGAAGACCCTCGAGACCCACAGTCGACACGACTTCCTGAATCGAAGGCTCCAAGAGATGAACTGGCGGATCGAAGAACTCCACCACGCTCTCCCTGCTTATGGTGAGGACATCTGTACTAACCCTCCCTTCTCTCAAATGATCATGCAGGAACCGATCCCGCCAAACTTCAAGCTCTCCCAATTCGAAAGCTATGACGAGACCTCGGACCCGGTCGACCACCTGGAGGCCTTCCGGACAATGATGCTGCTCCATGGCGCGCAGACGCCATTCTGTGCCGAGCTTTTCCATCCACCCTGAAGGGAGCAGCAAGGAATTGGTACTCGGTGTTGAAGTCAGGTACCATCTTTTCCTTTGACCAGATGAGCCACCAGTTCATGGCTCATTTTGTTAGCAGCCGGCATCCCCGAAGAGGTTCGGAGTCCCTCATTAACATCAAGCAAAGGGAGGGGGAATCCATCCAGGCTTATGTCAACCGTTTCAACATCGCTGCGTGGGAGGTCCAAAACTTGGACCAATCGGTCGCGATGGCTGTTCTGAAAGATGGCCTTCAGAAGAACGACCTTCTGTTCTCCTTGGAAAAGAAGTACTCCAGGGATTTTGTCGATTTGCTGGCTTGGGCCGAAGGATATGCCCGAGCAGAAGAAGCCTTCAAGATGAAGGATGAGGAGACCGCGAGAGAGCGGCAGGCGGGAGACTCAAGCAAGCCTGCAGTTGATTCGCTCGACCACACTCTCGAACTCCTCCCGGGCACAAGCATGCCTGGACTCCTTCCCGAGCTCGTAAATAGAGAAGCCTAGACTGTCGAGTTCGATGAGGCTCCCCTCCTGGGAGATTCCACAGCTACGCCCCTTCCAACGCATCGAAAACTCAAGTGCTGATGGAGGTCAGGGAGCAGCTCCCAAGGCCGGAGAGGATGCACTTGCACCCTGAAAAGTGCAACCCGAATAAATTTTGACTCTATCATCATGACCACGACCACGATATAGAGGAGTGTATTCAGCTCCGAGATGAGATCGAGGAGCTCATCAGACAAGGTCGGCTCGATAGATTCATTCGATGCCGACCTGAAGGAAGGGAAGATCGGTCCAGGGCCTTGCCACAGCCAGAACTGCCGAGGGAGGAGCAGTCAGAAGATCGGCCTCCAATTGGGATTATTAACTCCATCTCGGGGGGACCCCGATGGGGAGCAGACCTTCTGCGATTATAAGGTTTGAAAGATCTACGAATGTATTACCAACAACTTTGCCCTGAATGAAAATTCTCTTCATATTTGCACATTCTTTCTTTTGGTATGAGCTTATAACGACGAGAGATAACTCTCCCATGCAAACGAAATTAAGCATGTTAGGAACAGGAGGAGAACCTCGTCCTAACATGAGCAAAGCCGGAGGCCCGATTTCTTAAAGATCGGATGGGGGGAGAGGCCCTTACAACGGTCCTTATGTGCCCCCACAGTCTTGTTAGGAATAGGAGGAGAACCTCATCCTACCATGAGCAAAGCCGAAGGCCCGATTTCTTAAAGACCGAATGGGGGGAGAGACCTTTACAACGGCCCTTATGTGCCCCCATAGCCTTGTTAGGAACAGGAGGAGAACCTCGTCCTAACATGAGCAAAGCCGAAGGCCTGATTTCTTAAAGACCGGATGGGGGGAGAGGCTCTTACAACGGTCCTTATATGCCCCCACAGTCTTGTTAGGAACAGGAGGAGAACCTCATCCTAACATGAGCAAAGTCGAAGGCCCGATTTCTTAAAGACCGGATGGGGAGAGAAGCCCTTACAACGGCCCTTATGTGCCCCCACAGCCTTGTTAGGAATAGGAGGAGAACCTCATCCTAACATGAGTAAAATCGAAGGCCAGGTTTCTTAAAGATCGGATGGGGGGGAGAGGCTCTTACAATGACCCTTATGTGCTCCCACAGCCTTGTTACAACGACCCTTATGTGCTCCCACAGCCTTGTTAGGAACATGAGGAGAACCTCATCCTAACATGAGCAAAGCCCAAAGACTCGGTTGATCGATGAGGGGGAAAGCTTTCTCAATGACTCCTCTACACTCTCACGACCCCGTCAAGAGTATAGGAAAGACCCTCAGTCAAACACAAAAGAAAAAAGGGAGATAAAAAGAAAAAATGATGAACTACACCGATGATAGGTGAAAAACGAACTACATCAAAGGCACAAGGGACCTCGCCTCGACGAGAGAGCAAATCCTTGTGGAAAATCTCTAGTCCCTAAGGGCAAACCGACACGGTGATGACCAGGAACCTTCAAACTACATCAGCAACGAACAAGATGGAAGACAAAAGAAGTTTGGTGAACGACGACTCAAAGCAAGAACCGACGAGGGACTACAAACTACGTCGATGCCAAACAAGACGGAAGACAAATGGAGCTTAGTAAATAACCATTTAATACCAGAATGGACAAGGTAATAGATAATTTCATTTTCATTTTGTTGGTAAAGTACACATCACAAAGCCTTAAAGACCAAAAACCAAAAAGAAAAGAAAGAAGAAAAATAGGCTCTAAGGAAGCCCAGTTTCTTCCGACTTCGAGCTCTCGGTTCCGGCCCTTGCTATGGATTGTCTTAAATTTTTTACTTCCTCTTCCAGTTCCATCTTTTTTAGCAGCATATCCTGGAACATCCGGTGGAACTACCGATGCTCGTCCTCTGACTCTCAAAGCCTCCTCCTCAAGACCTCGGACTTTGCCTCAGCATCCTTGACTGCCTGCTGCTCGTGGACCAGCTGAACCTTCAGCCACCGTAATTCAGCTTCCTCCCACCCAAAGGCTACAGACAGTTCCGCCATAGTCTCCCTCAAGGAGCAAAGCTCATCAGAACCTTGTGCAGGGACAGGCTGGACTCTCTCGGACAGCAGCCTTTGAAGGCGGGCAACTTCGTCAGTCACCGTCTGGAGCCTCCTTCGGTAGTCCTCTACTTGTCTGCTCCAGCTGACTCGATGGGCATCGTAAGTCACCTCGGCATCCTGCAGCTATTTTTGAAGGTCGGAGAACTTCTTTGACCAGTCTTGGTCGCGGTCAGTTTGGACTGTGAGCCGGGACGAGCTCCCTTCCAGCCGATCGATCTTCTCCCGTGCGGCCGCCAGCTCGACTTTAAGGGAGCTGATCTTGGAAGCTTGAGTCCAAGACCGGTCGCTGGCACGTTTTCGGAGTTCCTCAAGCTCCATAATGAAGTCGGCTTTCCTTTTGGTATATTTCATGAAACTTTTCTTGTGGAGGTCCCGAAAGTGAGTAGCCTCCGCGGTGGCCTCTGAGTGGCTCTCCTTCAGCCGGTGAAGTTCGTCTTTCAGCTTCTTGGATTTTTTTGTCAACTGACAAACTTTTCTTTGGAGATCTCGTATCATCGACTTCAAGGGAACACCCTCCGACAGGGGAAGAGCTTTGGCAGGACACTGTCATTGGAGGACAAGAGCACCACGACTCAAATTAATACAAGAAGACAAAAAAAAAGAAAAGAATACGGAAAAAAAAGAGGAGGGACCCTCTGTAAAGATGAATCCGGCTTCATTGATCAAATAAATTTCAAGTACAAGAGAATGAGGGAAAAATCATCACAAAGGAAAAAATACAAAATTAGAGGTTTCGGACCTCTGGGACAGAAGTAGAGGGGGTCGGTGTCCCCGAAAGATCGTCAGCGGTAGCCACGGCAGTCGACGATATCCCGGCTGGAAGAGGACTGACAGCGATTTTGGATGGTCTGGCTTCATCATCGGACGCCTCATTCAGGAAGCCGAGATCTAACTCGAAAAACCTCCCAGCCACCTTCTCTTAGCAGAGCTCGAACCCCTTGATGAAGGCATCCTAGCCGAACTGGACCTTCAGATCCTCCATCTCGGGGGAGGCTTTGAACTCCTCCACTGCTCGAGCCCTTGCCTCTAAGACCAGAGATGGAATCCGCACTTTCAACTCGAAAACCTACTCCTTCAGCTCAGAGACCTGTGCCCTTAATGCGAAGACCTCAGCCTCAGCCTTCCCTCTCTCCTCCTCTAAGGTGGTCCTCAGATCGGATGAGGTTTGTCCCTTCTTTTCCAGTGCCTCTTGGAGGCTTAAGACCTCGGCGATCTTCTCCTCAAGGTGGGCGGCCCCAGCTAGGCGACCCTCTTCTACCCGAGCTGCCTCCTTCTTGACGATCTTCGCCACCTCGATGTTGGTGACGAGCTGATGCCCAATCTGCAAGAAGGGTCGGGGAGTTGACATAAGGGCTGAAGAATAAATTAAAGAAGCAGGAAGAAGGAAAAGGATGAGTTAACCTACTTCGAGGAAAGATCCCAGAGAGTCCCAGACCCGCAGCTCGGGATCGACGAGGACGATCCTCTCAACTACCTCAGGCAAAATGCACCCTTCGATCAGCCTCTTTATTAAGTCCCTGTTGTTGAAGAGATTTTCCCCCAGATCTTTCTCGGAGCCATCGGCCCCCTCGGCGGCAGCCCTACGATTGTGACTCCTTCGGACCAGGATTTTTTTTCTCTTCCTCTCTTCGACCCTGGGTGCCCCCTCGGGATGAACCTTCGAAATGGGACCCTCGACTGGGGGGCTCTGCGAAAGGGCTCGGGGGACTTCAGGTTCGGCATCGAAAGGGGCTTCGACGGTAACAGGCCCCGGAGCAGGCGCGGCCGAGCTTGTCCCTTCTGTCCTGGCTTTCTTCACCGACCCCGAAGTCGAAGCGTCTTTTCTCTTGTGGGTCTTGAGACCCTGGGCCAACCTCCGAGCCACGCTCGCATCCATGTCTGCGATAAAAGAAAATCAACATGGCTTCGAGATGGAATAAGAAGAAGGGGAAGCACCAAAAAAAAAAAAAAAGAAAATGGTACCAGCAGGGTTAAGGGGGCTCAGGCCGATGTTGAACAAAAGTTGTTCCCTCAGAAGGTCGGGGAGGAGGGGGGCTTGATAGGCCTCGAGCTTTTTGGAGGCCTCAAGGTTGTCCCTTTCTAGGGCAGAAGCCCGACGGACGGAATCCCTCAGGGAGCCCCAAGGGGGTAATCCTAGCTCCAAGGTCGGGCATCGGACATAGAAGAACTTCTCCTTCCAGTTATGGACGGAAGAGGGGGCGCCTTTCAGCAACCCCTTTCTACCGAACTAGGAGGAGAAGTACCATCAATCCTTTGCTGAGGGATGGCACTTGAAGGTGTAGAAGTTTCTAAACAAAGAAAGAGTTGGCCGAACTTCAGCTAAACTACAAAGAGAAAGAAACCCTATCAAAAATCTAAAAGAGTTCGGTACGACGGGAACTAGAGAAATATTCAGAAAATGAAAGAGAGCAACGACAAAGGATGGCAGCGAAAGTCGAAGTCTGGCACGGAAGGCCTCCTGGTACAGACAGAAGCAGTCGGGAGGAGGGGCGCTAGCCCGGTCAGATGGCCCGAGAAGCTCCAGCTCATACTCCGGAGGAACTCTGTACTGAATCCTTATCAATGAGAGTTCATCCAGAGTCAAGGAGCTGGGGATGGTGTCTGGCGCAAAGGCCAGACAGGGTTCGGTCCTAGCTACGGGTTCATCTACAGTACCAGTACTACAGAGAACTGGGGCTAACGAACTCCTAGAACTGCTAAAAGAGGAGATATCAGAGGATATTTTGGATCAAATGGAGGCCACAAAAATCCCAAAAAATCAGGAAAAAATAGCAAAAAGGTCCCTGAGAAAGCTAAATGAACAGAATACAAAGAAAAAGGATGGGAAAACATCAGGAAGTTTCAGAACTGACCTAGATTGATCCCAGGAGTGCAGGGAGACGGCAAGGATGATGGAGGTCGACCCGGAGGATGCCTAAGGTCGGGAAGGATGCTAGGAGAAGCTGGAGCTCTCAGGGAAGAAGAGAGGAACCGAGGGATTCTCTCGAGCAAGGTGGAACCCTTGAAGGAGGAGAACGTGTTTAAATAGACCCCGGGATCTGGTGTAATAATGATTGTGGATCTCCCCTGATCGGCTTGCACTCGCCGCGTGTCCCACTCACCTCGATAGACTATTGGAAATGGATGACAGCTGACAGAGTCATTATTATGCCATACCTAGAGCCACGCCTCGATGGGAATTCCAAAAAAAAAAATCTTTTTCGAAAAGGTTCCAGTACCAGCATGCCGAACGTCAAAATATCTGGCAACCGTCGAGTACGAAAATCGAGGAGAGTAGCTTCGATCGTTAGAATTTTTTTGTACTTCCTTCATTCAGAACCCGAACTCGGTAGTAGGAGGACTGGTGTTGGGTATAAAATGTGGAGAAAATTCAATGCAAGGGTAAAATGGTAATTTTAAAACTTATTCAAAATTATGATTTTACAGTGGAAAAATATTAATTAATCTAATTAATTAATATGAATTTATCCTACACTAGGATCTAAATATAATATATAGCATGCATTCATTTAAATTTGAATTTCAAATTCAAACAGTAAATACTTTATTGTAATGTGTTCAAAACACAATATTTTTGTACGGATAGTAGATCGTCGCAATCTGATCACCGTCAGGAGAGTCTGATTATTGCGATGCAGCCACACAGTATGTCTGGCCTCTGTAGATCATCCACATGAAGCTTTCGATCTGATCGACTCCTCATGAGTACTAGCTCGTTGTAGAGTCCTTTTGACAGCCGATGCTGATCGAACTCCTTCGATCGATGTCTGTCGATTCTTCGGATGCTCTGAATCATCAACAGATGTGCTGCAGAGGATGTTGAAGATCTCCCTGAGATTTTGTAGGCTCACGACACTCGTAGCTCACTTTCTCTCTTCCCAAACCCCAGGCTAAAACTCTAGGAAACTCACCGGAAACCTTGCACCCACTTTTCTTTCTTTTTCTCTTGGAAGGATATGGACTTCCTTCTCACGCACAAGACTTCTCATGCCCCAAAATTTTTCTCCAAAAATCTTCTTCTTGCACGCCCCACTCTTCTCCTCTTTTTATAACAACGTCAAACATCTTATCCAAAAGAAAGGATAAAGATGAGTAATTGCACATTTGAATTCAAATCAAATTTTGAATTCAGATGGACACCAACTCATCCCTTATCCACTAAAGGCGTGAGGTGTGGCTTAAATTATGCATGGAGTGATTTCATGAGAAACCTTTTCTCATGTAATAAATGAGATGTAAAAAAAGGGATAAGGTGCAAAGATTGATTGCCCATTCAAATTCAAACTTTATTTTGAATTTGAATGGCCAACCAATCATCCTTATCCATTCATATGGCACATTAAAGTGGGGCATGGAGAGGGCTTGGCATGAGAAAATAATTCATGAGAAGTTCCTTCTCATGAATTCAAATGGATGCAATGGAAGTGAGGTGGTGCATGGAGATTGGGTCAAGATAGTTTAATTATTTAAACCAACCTAATTGAACCAAATAATTTAGGTCCAATTAGACTAATTTAAACTCAACTAAATTAGGCTAAATTAGGCTCAATAAAATCCTAATCAAATCAAGAATTGACTAAGCCCAACCCCTGATCAAATCAAGGACCAAACCATCTCGACGATTAGGTCAACTCTTAACCTAATCGGGTCAAACCCAACTAAATCCAATTCAATTGGACTTGATCCAAAAATAATTACTCAATCAAATTGAGTTAATTAATGATCAAATCACTAATTAAACCTCTCATAAATACTGAGTCCAAATCCAATGGACAATCGAGCATCAGAATTCATCGATATGTAACCCTGATAGAAAAGTCCCAACCAGTGAGACTTTTGACCCCGGTACCCATAATGTGTGGAACTTATGATCAGAGAATCCTGATTCTTTATCACTGAGTCTCAAACATGTAGAATTCTACATCAACCATCAGATCAGATAGGAACCTCTAATGTGTGAGACCCCATAGGTTCGAACCTAAGCCGGTAGCACAGGAACCAATTCCTGTACTAATCTAAGTGACCATCTAGCAATGGTACCCGATGTCCGGATAGGTCGAAGAGTCGCAATCGCAACACTCAGAATCTACATGAATATGGTTACTGTATAATTCATCTTTTTGACCCTTGTGTTTAGGATGACTCAGGGTTAAACTGTCAACCCTGATCAGATCATCCGAATCATGCTCAACTCAAACACTCCTGTGACTCCTCATAAGGACTACCCTGGCCAAGATTTTGCTAAATTGAAACATGACTGTACACAGCTCCTAAATTGGAGTGGTCAATCCCATCTTGACACACGCACCGACAAGTCAAGTACTTGACTACACCCTGCAGCCTTCCATCACTGAATTAGAAATTCAGGTAGTCCAATGCCTAAGTGCAGTGAGTTGCTTGCAAGTCACCATGGCGGTCTCAGATCGGAGGGACATTTATACCCATATTCCATTGGAGCAAATCTTGACAGCAGAAATAGCTCCAGAGTCGGTCATGTTCAGTGCAAATGTACCCTTACATCTCACCTGTATGCCATACCAGTGTCTCCACACTCATTGGTTAAGACGACAACCAACCTATATGGCACATAACGACCTATGCTTGATAAATGTTGTCATTCTTGGTAACAATATATCATTTAATCACGAACAGATTTAAAGACTAAATGATAAATCCTCCTTTGTCGAGTCTAAATAGTCCTAAGGACTTCACCACAACATAGGAGTTCATTAGAAGATGAAAAATTTTGTGATGAAAAATGCCAAAATAATTTTTATTAATTCATAATTCATGTACATATACAAAAATGAGCACAACCGTCAACAGGCTGATGATTGGCTTTGGGATACTATTCCCAACAATTTTTCACTTGGCCTAAAGCCAATCGGTGCAGTATCTAATACCCATCTTCGACTTGTAGTTGTCGAACTCCTTCACCGCAATGGCTTTAGTGAATGGATCGGCCAGGTTCTCCTTCCCGTTGATTTTCTGAAGATCGACGTCACCTCGATCTACAATTTCTCGGATGAGATGGTAGCGACGCAGAATATGCTTCGTCTGCTGGTGTGCCTTTGGTTCCTTCGCCTGAGCAATGGCTCCAGAGCTGTCACAGTAGAGCAGAACGGACCAACAAGGGAGAGTGCTACTCCGAGCTCGGTGATGAATTTCTTCAGCCACACCACTTCTTTGGCAGTATCTGATGTAGCGACATACTCCACCTCACAAACTGAATCAGTCACTATGTGCTGCTTGAAACTTTTCCAACAGATAGCCCCACCATTAAGGGTAAAAATAAATCCCGACACACTTTTGCTGTCATCGTGATCAGACTGAAAACTAGAGTCTGTAAATCCTATAAGTCTCAAGTCCAATTCACCATAAACAAGCCACTGGTCCTTAGTATTTCTTAAATACTTCAGGATGGTTTTAACAACCTTCCAGTGATTCTCCCTTGGATCAGATTGGTATCTACTCACTACCTCTAGTGAGTATGCCACATCTGGTCGTGTACATGTCATGGCATACATGATAGATCCCACTATCGAATCATATGGAATCCTACCCATACGCTCTCTCTCTTGAGGTGTTGTCGGACAATCTCTCTTCGAGAGAGAAATTCCATGGCCTATCAGAAAATAGCCTTTTCCTGAAATTCTCCATGCTGAACCTCTTCAGCATAGTATCAATGTACGTGGATTGAGATAAACCAAGCAACCTTTTAGATCTATCCCTATAGATCCTCATCCCTAGGATGTAGGAAGCTTCTCCCAGATCCTTCATGGAGAACTGTGACGACAGCCAAATCTTTATTTCCTGTAATGCAGGGACATCATTCCCGATTAAGAGAATATCATCCACATACAATACAAGAAATACTACTACTCGACTATTAGCCCACTTATAAATGTAGGGCTCTTCTCCATTCTTAACGAAGCCATACATCTTGATCGTCTTATCAAAATGTATGTTCCAACTCCGTGATGCCTGCTTAAGTCCATAAATGGACCTCTGTAGCCTGCACAACTTAGACTCATCTGTGGACGTGAATCCTTCAGGTTGTATCATATACACCTCTTCGTCCAGCTCTCCATTTAGGAAAACTGTCTTTACATCCATCTGTCAGATTTCATAGTCCAGATGGGCAACTATCGCAAGCATAATCCGAATGGATTTGAGCATTACCACAGGAGAAAACATCTCGTCATAGTCTATACCATAACGTTGACGATATCCCTTGGCAATCAGATGGGCTTTATAGGTTTCTATATTTCTGTCTGCGCCCCTCTTCCTCTTGAAGACCCACTTACACCCTTTGGGTTTTAATCCTTCGGGTGGGTCAACCAATGTCCACACATCGTTGACCTTCATGGACTCCATTTCGGATTTCATGGCCTCTAGCCATTTCTCAAAGTCAGGTCTCTGCATTGCATCCATGTAGGTGATCGGATCCTCATCATTTTCATCAAGTTCGATAGGATCGTCATCCCAGACCAAGAAACCATAGTATCTGTCTGGTTGATGTGGTACTCTACTAGATCGCCTTAAGGGTGCTTGAACAATGGGCTCCGGATCTGATCTAATCAAATCCGATTCAGGTTCAGCAACTTGTATCGGTTTTTCCACCTGTCGAACTTCATCAAGTTCGACCTTAGAGGCAACAGTCCCTTCACCAAGGAACTCCTTCTCCAAAAAGATTGCCTTAAGACTGACAAATACTTTTTGCTCATCAGCTAGGTAGAAGTAATACCCTTTGGTCTCTTTTGGGTACCCTATAAAATTATACTTGTCAGACCTGGGTCCAAGCTTGTCCGTAATTAAATGTTTAACATGAGCCGAACACCCCCAAACCCTAAGGTGCGAGAGTACTGGCTTACGTCCTATCCATATCTCATATGGTATTTTGGTTACAGACTTACTCAAAACTCTATTTAGAAGGTAACAAGCCGATTCAAGCGCATATCGAAGATCGGCAGACCAGCAAACCCTATCATGGATCGAACCATGTCCAACAAGGTCCGATTCCTCCTTTCAGATACACCATTATGTTGTGGTGTTCCAGGAGGAGTCCACTAAGAGAGAATCCCATTCTCCCCAAGATATGTCAGAAAATCATTGGAAAGGTATTCACCTCCTCGATCAGATCGAAGAGTTTTAATACACTTTCTAGTTTGTTTTTCTACCTCATTTCGGAATAGTTTGAACATTTCAAACAACTCTGACTTATGCTTCATTAAATAGACATACCCATACCTCGATAGGTCATCTGTGAAGGTTATGAAGTAAAAATATCCACCTCTTGCACTTGAGCTCATGGGTCCACATACATCAAAATGTACCAGAGCCAAGAGTTCACTGACTCGCTCATCTTTTCCAGTAAAAGGTGACTTGATCATTTTACCAAGAAGACAGGACTCACAGGTTGGAACTGATTCACAATCACCTACTTCAAAAATTCCTTCTTGAGCCAACCTGTTTATCCTGTTCTTATTGATATGACCTAGCCTACAGTGCCAAAGGTAGACTTCTGACACATTATCTATTCTAGGGCATTTACCGGAGGTTTGAACCACATTAACAGGTTGTGATAGAAAGTAAATTCTGTTATTAAGTTATCCAACAAACATTGTAACACCATTCAAAATGATATTGCAAACATTTTTTTTTATTAAAAATTGATAACCGTTCATGGCCAAAAGGCCTACAAAAATAATATTTAATAAAATGCTTGGACAATAGTGACATTCACTCAGAATTATGTTTCGAGAATTGATTACAAGGTTCATGATTCCTAATGCTAGAACTGAAACTTTGCTTCCATCTCCAATGTTCAGGAACCTCTCACCTTCATCAAATCTCCTACTGACCTGCAGACCCTGCATCGAATTGCAAATATGATAAGGGCTTCCGGTATCCAATACCCAGGTAGTAGTATCACAAATGAAAAAGTTACAAGGTGTTATCATATAAGTACCTTGCTTCTTCTTCGGCCTGTTCGGGTCCAGGGAGGTAATGTATAGAGGACAGTTCCTCTTCCAGTGCCCCTGCTTCTTACAAAAGAAGTACTCCGTCTGGCTCTGGTCAGGCTTGCGCTTCTTGGTCTGACCCTGGCAGATGTCCCAGCATGCAGCTGCACCTTCTTATTATTCTTCTTCTTGTTCTTCTTCTTCCCTTTCTTAAAGGGTCGACGACCAGAAGAAGACCCTCCCACAACATTCACTGACTCCTTATGGAGCTGGTGATCCTTCTCAAAGTTCTGCAGCAACCCCAACAAGCCGTGGTAGTTCACTGCAGGCTTTGTCATCTGAAAATGAGTAAGGAAGGGGAGGAAGGACTTGGGCAATGAATTAAGGATCGCATCCTTACCGAGCTGCTCGTGCAAGGGAAAGCCCAGTTTACTTAGATGCTCATTCATTTTGATCATGTACAGTACATGATCAGTAATTGAGGCTCCATCCCTCATCCGAACATTGAAAATGGCACAACTAGTTTTGTGCCTTTCAACATCGTCAGGCGTGCCAAAGGAGTCGTTCAACAATTGAAGCATCTCCTGGGGCTAGGCATTCTCAAACCTGTGGCTGAACTCATCATTCATTGCCGCCAGCATTATGCATCGAACGGTGGTGCGATCGTTGAGCCACTTTTGATAAGTATCTCGGACTGTCCCTCTAATGTTCGGAGCTAGCTCCTCAGGTGCCAGATCCGTTACTACATAAAGGATCCGCTCATACTCAAGGATGATTTTTAATTTTTGATACCAACTATCGAAATTAGGTCCCATGAGCTTGTCATTATCTAATAATGACCGGAGGGACAGGGTAGTGGCCATAGCTGCATAAAGGAAAACCAGACCTCTATTAGTACATAAATTATAAATACTAAAGACTTGGACTTTTGTCTAAAGTTTCTCCCAGTATTTTTTACGAACTGGTAGCCTCAACCTTCAATTTGAGGAATTACTTTAATTCTTTAGTGGGTACTAGAATCCACATAGACTACACACGAGCCCAACTTTGGTTGGTCAATCCATGTGCATCTATGGGTAGGTTCATAACCAGTTGTTTCTCTAAACAACTTCTAGTAATTGATTTTGCCCCAGAACCTAATCAGTAGGCTTTGGCCTCCACTGAAAAGATCTGGTTAGGTCCAACCATTAACATGATTTGATTTGGTGAATCAGACCAATGAATGATCAGGCCTGACTTTGGTCGGCCAATCTGATAACCATCAGAAAGACTCAAACCAAATTATCATATTATGAATGATAATTTCATTAGTCAATAAGCATCAGACCTTTGGGCCTCCAATGATTATTAAACTAATGGACTCATTATCACTCACTTAATGGGAGGCTATGACTTAGTTATCAATATAACTTAATCATTTTTAGAGACCTAATAATTTTTTGAAGATTTTATTAAAAGATAGATGAGAAGAAAATATCCAGCCAATTTCAATCCTCTCACTGACTTCACCAAGTCAGATTAAAAAAAAAGATTTAATTAAAGCTGGCATTAGGAGTACCTAAATCAGTCAAACTGATTTACCTAATGACATGGGTGAGCCCTAATCACCAAGTAATCTAATCAAAATCTAATTCACCAGATTGGCCAGGTAAGTGAGATCAATGGTGGGGATATACTATTAACTCGTCAGAGATTTAACTCACTGCGAGTAGCTCCCGCTTAAAAACTACTGGTCAAACTGCCACACTTACCTTAGACACCAATCGGTTCATTAGTTTTAATTTGATCAACTTAGTAAATTAGGTTCCACCGCGTAGCCATGAATTAAGTCTATCTTGGTCTAGTTAAAGACATGGACCCATATTCAACTACAACTATTGGAGTTAAGTCTAGAGTATCCTTGACCTAATCTAATTCAACTTTTGATTAGATTTGACCAATTACTCTAATTTAGTCTATTTCTTTAAGCTAACCTTAGGTCTAACCCAATTATGGACCTAATCCATCTAACCCATTGACCCACAAGTTTATGCAATTGTCTTAGGTCTTAATTTACAATTCTAGACCTACTAGATAACACTTAATTCTTTTAATTAAGTATTTGGGCTGATGGGTCAGGATTTGGCATTTCGAAAATAATTTTCAAATTTGAAAGGTTTTATTTTCTGTTCACCAAATATGTTGACTCATTTCATAAATAGATCATCACATTTCATAAATAGCAATCCTATTGCTAATTACATAACAGAAAATAACTCAATCAAAATAAATCATGAATATTCCTTTAGATCTAATCTAACATATTCATGATAAATTTTACAATTGAACCTTTACAATTAATTCCTTTCACTGCTTCATCTGCATGGGATATAATTGCAGTGGCACCCCTATCACCATAGGAGACCCCATCGAATGGGAGGAGAGGACCTTTAAACCCTGCTTTTCTCCTATGACCGGACGGTCATGGCAACCAACCCAATTAGATTACTTGCTACTTGGATCAAGTATATCTAAATATACCAATTTCAAAATTTAAATTTTAAATTTTAAATTTTAAATTTTGAATTTCAAATTTTGAATTTCAAATTTTGAATTTTAAATTTTGAATTTCAAATTTGAAATTTCAACCAAATTTTAAATTTCAAATTTTGAATTTCAAATTTTTGAATTTTGAATTTTGAATTTCAAATTTTAAAATTCAAAATTTAAATTTTAAATTTCAAATTTTTGAATTTTGAATTTCGAACAACTTTCAAAATTCAAATTTTAAATTTTGAATTTCAAATTTAAACTTTTAGATTATAACTTAATCTACGCATGCAAATATATATCATATCTAAGAATCCGCTCTGATACCATTTGTGGAGAAAATTCAGTGCAGGGGTAAAATGGTAATTTTAAAACTTTTTCAAAATTATGATTTTACAGTGAAAAAATATTAATTAATCTAATTAATTTACATGAATTTATCCTACACTAGGATCTAAATATGATATATAGCATGCATTCATTTAAATTTAAATTTTAAATTCAAACAGTAAACACTTTACCGTAATGTGTTCAGAACACAATACCTTTGTGCGGGTAGTAGATCGCCGTAATTTGATCACCGTCGGAAGAGTCTGATCATTGCAATATAGCCACACAGCGTGTCTAATCTCTGTGAATCATTCACATGAAGCTCCTGGTCTGATCGACTCCTCATGAGTGCTACCTCATTGTAGAGCCCTTTTGACGATCGATGCTGATCGAACTCCTTCGATCGATGTCTGTCAATTCTTTGGATACTCTGAATCATCAACAGATGTGCTTGAGAGAATGTTGAAGATCTCCCTGAGATTTTATGGGCTCACGACACTCGTAGCTCACTTTCTCTCTTCCCAAACCCCAAGCTAAAACTCCAGGGAACTCACTGAAAATCTTGCACTCACTTTTCTTTCTTTTCTTTCTTTTTCTCTTGGAAGGATATGAACTTCCTTCTCACACACAAGACTTCTCACGCCCCAAAATTTTTCTCCAAAAACCTTCTTCTTGCATGCCCCACTCTTCTCCTCCTTTTATAACAACGTCAAACGTCTTATCCAAAAGAAAGGATAAAGATGAGTAATTGCACATTTGAATTCAAATCAAATTTTGAATTCAAATGGACACCAACTCATCCCTTATCCACTAAAGGTGTGAGGCATGGCTTAAATTGTGCATGGAGTAATTTCATGAGAAACTTTTTCTCATGTAATAAATGGGGCGTAAAAAAAGAGATAAGGTGCAAAGATTGATTGCCCATTCAAATTCAAACTTTATTTTGAATTTGAATGGCCAACCAATCATCCTTATCCATTCATATGGCACATTAAAGTGGGGCATGGAGAGGGCTTGGCATGAGAAAATAATTCATGAGAAGTTCCTTCTCATGAATTCAAATGGGTGCAATGGAAGTGAGGTGGCGCATGGAGATTGGGTCAAGGTGGTTTAATTATTTAAACCAACCTAATTGAACCAAATAATTTAGATCCAATTAGACTAATTTAAATCCAACTTAATTAAGCTTAATTAGGCTCAATAAAATTTTAATCAAATCAGGAATTGACTAAGCCCAACCCCTGATCAAATCAGGGACCAAACCATCTCGACGATTAGGTCAACTCTTAACCTAATCGGGTCAAACCCAATTGAATCCAATTCAATTGAACTTGATCCAAAAATAATTACTCAATTAAATTGAGTTAATTAGCAATCAAATTACTAATTAAATCTCTCATAAATACTGAGTCCAAATCCGATGGGCAATCGGGCATCAGAATTCATCGATATGTAACCCTGATAGAAAAGTCCCAACCAATGGGACTCTTGACCCCGGTACCCATAATGTGTGGAACTCATGATCAGAGAATCCTGATTCTCGATCATTAAGTCTCAAACATATAGGATTCTACATCAGCCATCAGATCAGATAGGAACCTCTAATGTGTGTGACCCCGCAGGTTCAAACCTGAGCCGGTAGCACAAGAACCAATTCCTACACTAATCGAAGTGACCATCTAGCAATGGTACCCGATATTCAGATAGGTTGAAGAGTCGCAATCGAAACACTTAAAACCTACATGAATATGGTTACTGTATAATTCATCCTTTTGACCCCTATGTTTAGGATGACTCAGGGTTAAACTGTCAACCCTGATTAGATCATCCGAATCGTGCTCAACTCAAACACTCCTATGACTCCTCATAAGGACTACCCTGGCCAAGGTTTTGCTAAATTGAAACATGACTGTACACAACTCCTAAATTGGAGTGGTCAATCTCATCTTGACACACGCACCGACAAGTCAAGTACTTGACTACACCCAGCAACCTTCCGTCACTAAATTAGAAATTCAGGTAGTCCAGTGCCTAAGTGCAGTGAGTTGCTTGCAAGTCACCGTGGCGGTCTCAGGTTGGAGGGACATTTATACCCATATTCCATCGGAGAAAATCTTGACAGTAGAAATAGCTCCGGAGTCAGTCATGTTCAGTGCAGATGTACCCTTACATCTCACCTGTATGCCATACCAGTGTCTCTACACTCATTGGTTAGGAGGACAACCAACCTATATGGCATACAATGATCTATGCTTGATAAATGTTATCGTCCTTGATAACAATGTATCATTTGGTCACGAACAGATTTAAGGACTAAACGACAAATCCTCCTTTGTCGAGTCTAAATAGTCCTAAGGACTTCACCACAACATAGGAGTTCATTAGAAGATGAAACATTTTGTGATAAAAAATACCAAAATAATTTTTATTAATTCATAATTCATGTACATATACAAAAATGAGCACAACCATCAACAGGCTAACGATTGGCTTTGGGACACTATTCCCAATATAAAATACCCCCCCGACCGAAGTTTGTAAAAGACCGATCCTTCAGGGCTCTTTCGGCTCCCGACCTTGTATGTGGTGCCTCTCCGAACTCCCTCGGCCGTCCGGACTTTTCTGACAATGGACTTCTGCGTTCACCCACCAGGCCACCCCAAAGGCCCTCTGGGCCTCACTGACAGTCGACCTCCTACAGCAACCAACCATTTCCCGAGTCTCTCCTAGACTTCTTCCAGCCATGGATGACCCTACTCTGAACTTCTTTCGGGCTTCATCAGCATCCAAGCTTCCTCGACAACGAGATTTCTATAGTAACCAGACTCCTTTCAAGTTTCTACAACGGTCGACCGCCTTTCGGATCTCGATCGAGCTCCTGTGAGAGCCGAACTTCTACTACGAATGGTCTACTCCGAACTCCTACAACGGGCTGTCTATCTTAGACATCGACTGTAAGCAAATTTTGACTCAAGCCTCTACTATAAATAAATTTCTTCCAAATTTCTACTACAGGTAGACTTGAACCGAGCTACCCCATAGCGAGTGGGCTCTGGACGAGCTTCTATAGCGGGACACTACTCTGAGCTTCCATGACAACTGGTCCTCACCCGAGCTCCTACAATAAGTGGCCCCTTTTTGACCTCTCACGAGAACCGAAGCCCGTCCAAACTTCTCCAGCGGATGGATTCCAGACGAGCTCCTATGACGGATGAGCTTCAGCAACTGGGTCCCTATGATAGCCGATCACCTTCGATGTCTGCCGAGCCTCTCCAGCGCTATCCAAAGTCCATCACCGGCCGACCTCCTACCAAGGTCCCCATAAAATCAGACTTTTTCGATGGACGATCTTCGGGTGAGCATCCACATCAGATAAATCCCAGACGGACCTCTCTGGACTTCATCAACAAAGATCTCTGTTCGAGCTTTTACAGCAAATGACTCCCGCCTGAAACATCAGCATCCGAAGCATCCGACAATAGTAGATTCATCAGCGACCTTGGAACATCCGAGCCTCTCCTAGAATGACGATGTAAAGAGCCATTCTGCTCCATCAAACATCCCAGCCGAGCTTCAGCCGACAGATTCCATGCAGCTCCACCACTCTCTGACAAGTCATGACAAGAGCCACCCTCCTGCTCCACTCTCTGCAATGGATTCCATGTAGCTCCACCACTCTCTGGCAAGTCCCGACAACGGACACCACTCCACTCTCCGCAACAGGCTCCATGTGGCCCTGAACGACCCCTAACGCCACTACTCTCCGTAAAAAACTCCATGCGGCTCTGAGCGGTCCACACCAGACGGTTACAGACGTCGCTATCGGTCAGTTACACCCTCCGTCTATAAATAAGGACCCCCAGATACGTTCTTCTCGAAGCTGGTAACTCTATCTTGAAACTCTGCCAAAATTTTTGCTCGAACACTCCATTTCTGTTGAAGCAGAGTACTGACTTGAACATCGAAGGATCTTACCAGAGCATCCCCAACTCCGATTTAGACTTTCTTTGTAGGTTCCGATGGCTGCCGTGGTTATCCCAGCTCCAGCTTCTCCGACTTCGATGAAATTCTGCACCAACACTAAGGATCAGTGGCTTATCTATAGAGAATCCGATCTAAAACTTGTGAGATTTATAGACTTCAACTTTCAGTCGCATCATGATGACAGCAAAAGCATGTCAAGATATATTTATACCCTGAATGGTGAAGCAATCTGCTGGAAAAGTTTTAAGCAGCACACTGTGGCCGACTCTACTTGTGAGGTGGAATATATCGTGGCATCCGATGCTGTGAAGAAGCTATATAGCTATGAAAGTTTATCAATGAGTGATCGCTGTCGTAGACAATCAAGAATAAAAATCAACTCAAACTATATAGATAGGGTGAGTTTGGATCATTTTCATGAAGATCTAAGGTGATTATCTTTTTTTTTAAGAAAAAATAAAAAAGAATTGATTGTAGAAGGATTTAAAAAAATATAATAGTAAAAAATTAAAAGTATAAATTAATTTATAAAAAAAATAATTCAGAGAAATAATTCAAAAATTTCAAATTCACCATGCAAATTAGATTTACTTTCTTCTTTTTTTTATATTGCAATATTAATTCTTGTAATTAACGTATTAGCATAGCTTATCTCTAAAGGGTACGGACTGTATCAGTAGATCACAGCTCATTCTTTTAGAGTATAAACTATCTAAATTCAATTACAAGATATAAGATTTAATCTAACATACCACGATCTATCTCTCCTAAGCACATACCGTATCGAGGGATCACGACACGTCAATAGAGGGTATAGACCATGTAGGCTGGATTAATACCTCAGAAAAAGTAAAAAGATATGAAGTAAAAATAAAATTTTATTATATAAAAATTAAATATAAAAAGTAAAAATAAAAATTCATTTATAGGTTTCATCATATTCCTGAATTGAAGGAATTTAGCCACGCATCAAGCTCTTTAGCTCCATAATCTCCCAATATTTGATTCCTAAAGTTTTTTGAATTTTTTTTATTTTTTTCTTACTTTTTCTTTAATTTTTTCTACTCTCCAAAACTTATTTCCGGATCTTCTATTTATAAATAAATTTTTTATATTTTTTTAGTAGGAAAAGAAGTCCTAAAACTCTTAGAAAATGTATTAAACCTATAAGAATATTTATGGCCGTCAGATGGAGCTTGGACTGCCCAGATCAACCCAAAAATTAGCTCTTTTCTCCTTATCATTGTCAGATTTGATTCCGACCATCCGATCGTGCTTCAGATGAGATCTGAGCCATCGATCAGTACTTCTGATCTCTTATAAACCGACGACGAACAACAGCCGTTGGATCGTGAGATCGATGAATGAGGACCGTTGGATCATGCAAAAGAGGCTTTCGCCATCGTGGACCACATCTGTGGACTGCGTGAGGTTTCTGGTGGATCGCGTCTTGGCTCTGTGGACCGATCGACTAGTCCACCATGCACCGAAGATTATTTTTAAAGTTTTTTAAGGTATTTTGGCTCTATTTTTTGCTCTGATTTTTGTCTGAAAAATTAAAAAAATATGCATTAAATTTTTCAAAAATTTTATATTATTTTAATAATTAAATTATTTAATTAAATTAATATTTATTTTTTATAAATATATTCTAATTTTAATTTTTTTAAATTATTTATTTTTGTAAAAAAATTTAATTTATTCATGAAATTAGATTTTTAAGAAGATATTAGCACCATAAATTATCAAAAATATCTTCAATAAATATAAAAATATACCACTTATCACATTCTCTAACTTAAACTTTACTTATCCTCGAGTAAAGAAAGATTTTAGACTTAAGTATCATTTAATATAAAATTTTAAATTTCATCAAATAATTTTTTAAAAAAATCATTGTTGTCTAGTAGAGTGTGAGTGAGGTATGTCATTAGAGTATTAATACTAATCAATGTGAGAGTTAAGCTAAGAACATTAAATATTTTTTGAACTTTTTTTTTTAAATTATTCCTATCTTTATTTCCAAATCATTAACCTCATATGGACATGTATATTGTTACTTCCATCTTTCATTTATTGCTTTTTTTCTCTCTCTCTTTTTTTATGTTGTATCGCTATTGAGTGTCTTAACCCCTTAAACTTTCTGTTTGACCCATGTAGCGAGTTTTCAACTAATGACTCCCAAACCAGATGACTTTAGGGTACTAGATATAGAATACCCCTCAGATCTACTTGCTCAAATTAAACAGACTACGAGTTAAAACTAGCTTTACAACAAAACTTCTTTATCCTTTATACCTTTTGATGCGAAATTCAATGCTTGCTTAGGCAAAGAGGCTCGGTTACTCAGTATGAAGTACTTGAAATTTTTTTTTAAATATTAAATATATGAAGAAATATATAGTTATCCTACACAAGTCCATAAGAAGTAAACTCTTCTTTGATGCTGGTAAAAAAATTTAGAAATGCTCAAAGAAAACTGTTTAAGTTCTAAACTTAACTCCTTATTGAGTTATCTTAATACTTGATTCCTCAATATCTCACAAACTCTCTAATTTGTACATCAATTTTTTTTTAAAAATACTTGATTTAACTCGATTCTTAAGTATAATCAGGTGCTTAAATACTAAATACTAACTTACTTGAGGACTTAAGAAATTCAAAAATTTTTATTATTCTCTCTCCAACTTAATCGACATTATCCTCAATGGAGTAGAAAAAATAAAGGATGTACAAAAGGAGAAAGAAAAAGGAGAGGTATTACCAAATCTGGAAGCTTTTTTTAAAATTGATGCTTTCTCCATCTTAGGTAATATTGCCTTCAAATTCCTACAAAAGATACGAAGCAAGCCTTGATTAACCTAAACATAATGCAAAAGAAAGTAAAAGCAAAATCTGGAACTGGATTGCCTCCCATAAAGTGCTAAGCTTTAAGTCTTCAGCCAGACCAGATTATTGACAGGCTCTTCCATACACAGTGATCCTTTTTTCTTAAAAAAATAAAAATTAGTTAAAACAAAGTAAAAAAAATTTGGGTTGCCTCCTAAAAAATACTAAGTTTTAAGTTTTCAGCCGAACTGAATCTATGATACAGAATCAATTAGAATAAATAGGCTTATAGAGAACCATGGCCTCCTCTTCAATTTCATTAGGTAATTCCAAGAATGATTTTAATCATTGTCCATTTACTTTAAAAGTAGTACTATTGCTTAAGTTTTTGATCTTTACAGCCTCATGAGAGAAAACTTCTTTTACTATATAGGGCCCTGTCCATCTAGATCTAAATTTTTCAGAAAATAAATGTAGCTTAGAGTTATACAAAAAAACTTTTTGATCAAAGAAAAATAATTTTCTAAGAATTGCTCGATCATGAAATATCTTAGTTCGTTCTTTGTATATCATAGTATTGCCGTATGCCTCATTCCTAATGTCCTCAAGTTCATCAATTTGTAGCTTCCTATGTTGTCCAGCCTCGTATAGATCTATGTTCAACTTTTTGATAGCCCATATAGCCCTATGTTCAAGCTTTACTGGCAAGTGATAAGCTTTACCAAACACAAGCCTATAAGAAGACATTCCTAAGTTGGTTTTGAAGGTAGTGCGATATGCCTAAAGAGCATCCACTAGCTTCAATGATAAATCTTTTCTATTGGTGCTCACAGTCTTCTCTAGAATTTGTTTAATTTAATGATTTGAAACTTTAACTTGTCTACTAGTCTAGGGGTGATAGGGTGTGGCCAATTTATGGATGATGTTGTATTTCTTTATCAGGGTTGCAAAGGATCGGTTACAAAAATATGTTCTCTAATCACTTATAATGGCCTAGAGATTCCAAAACGAGAAAGGATGTTTTCTTTTAGAAATTTGATAACAATTTTGCTATCATTCAATCTGCATGGCATAGCCTCTACTTATTTGGACACATAATCGATAGCCACTAAGATATATTCATTCCTGAAAGAGTTTGGAAGTGATCCTGTGAAATCGAGAGACACATCAAAAATCTCAACAACTAAGATCGGATTTAATTGCATCATGTCTCTTTAAACAAATTAAGCCAATAAAATCTACATTGGAGAACTTTTGTGATAGTTTTTTTGGATCCAAAATGGCCACCACAGGCTTGGTCATGACAAAAGGATAGGATGCTTTTAACCTCATGATCTGGTACACACCTTCTAATGATTTGGTCAGGACATTGCTTAAACATATATAGATCATCCTAAATAAAATACTATACTTGGGCAAAGAATTTGTGCTTGTCTTAAGTAGTCCAGCGAGAAGGAATCCTACTCGTGGCTAAATAATTGACAATATCAACATACCATGATTCTTTGGTCACGGACATGAGTTGTTCATCAGGAAAAGATTCTTCTATTGATGGTTCGTTAGAGGGTGCATCAGTCAATCGAGACAGGTGATCAGCCACTATATTTTCGATTCCTTTCTTATCCCTGATTTCTAGATCAAATTTTTGAAGAAGTAAAATCCATTGGATCAAACGTGCTTTTGCATATTTCTTTGTTAAGAGATGTCTAATGGCTGAGTGATCAATGTATACAATGACATGTGATCCAACCAAATAAGATCTAAAATTTTCAAGGGCAAAGACAATAGCTAAGAACTCTTTTTCAGTGGTTGAGTAGTTAAGCTGCGCATCATTAAGGATCCTATTGGCATAGTAAATGACTCACGATAGCTTATCAATTTTTTATCCTAAAATGACTCCGATGGCATGATCAGATGCATCACACATGAGTTCAAAGGGTTGAGTCTAATCGAGTGGGTGAATGATGGGTGCAGATGCCAGTACCTTTTTAAGATGTTCAAAGACTCGAGGCACTCAGAAGTGAAATTGAATTTGATATCTTTGGCAAGAAGATTGGTTAGTGATCGAGCTATTTTGCTAAAATTTTTGATGAACCTCCTATAGAAGCCAGCATGCCCTAAAAATGAGCAAATTTTTTTGACTGATTTGGGTGGTGACAGATTTGCAATCAAATCTACTTTGGCTTTATCTACTTCAATTTCTTTCTTTGAGATAACATGGCCAAGTACTACACCTTTTTTGACCATAAATTGGTATTTTTCTCAATTAAGCACTAAGTGTTTCTCCTTACACCTTTCTAAGACCAGTCTTAAGTGAGATGTAGGCACTCAAAGAAGATGGAGCCAAAGATGAAAAAATCATCCATGAATATTTCTAGAAATCTTTTGATCATATCAGAAAAGATGCTGACCATGCACCTTTGAAAAGTAGATGGAGCATTACATAAATCAAAGGGCATATGTCTATAAGCAAAAGTTCTAAATGGATAGGTAAATGTGATCTTCTCTTAATCTTCTAGTGCTATAAAAATCTGGTCATAGCCGAAATATCCATCAAGAAAATAATAGAACTCATGTCCAGCTAACCTTTTCAACATCTGGTCAATGAATGGTAGAGAAAAATGATCTTATTTTTATGACCGCATTTAATTTTTCGTAATCAATACAAACTCTTCATCTAGTTTGGACTCTAGTTGGCACTAACTCATTTACTTCATTTTGGATCACTGTCATCTCAGACTTTTTAGACACTACTTGAATTGGGCTAACCCATGAACTATCTGAAATGGGATAGATAATTTTATTGTCTAATAATTTGAGAATCTCTTTCTTCATTATCTCCTTCATAGCTAGGTTAAGTCTTCTTTGGGGGTCTCTGATTGGTTTGGTTTTTTTCTCTAAATAAATTCGATGTTGACAATTGAAGGGCTAATTCCTTTAATATCAGTCATGGTCCATACCAGAGCTTCTTTATTCTTTCTTGAGACAGCTAAAAGTTCCTCCTCTTGGGTTGTATCTAGGTCTGATGCTATGATTACAGGTAGAGTTTCAGATGAACCTAGATACGCATATTTGAGGTGCTCAGAGAGTGTTTTGAGTTCTAGTTTAGGTGTTTCCTCAATTGATAGCTTATATATTGGTTCATCCATCCTTACAAGTGGTTCGACAGGTGGTTGTCATTATGGATAAACTCTCTGATCACTAGATGAAGATATTTCATAAGTTATTTCAAATTCTTGATATGATTAGAGATTACAGTCAAATTCTTCTTCTCCTAGGTCAATGATCTCATAGATCTCATTTTGGATCAGATTTACATCAACGAATTGGTCTCTTTTGTATTCAAGATTGAAAATATTAAGATCAATGGTCATATTTTCAAAGGAGAGTTTCATGAGTCCATTGTGATAATTGATTAGGGTGTTGGTGGTTGCTAAGAATGGTCTTCCTAAGATTACTGGGATGTGACTTTTTGGATTAATCTCTGGTTCAGTCTCGAGGATCACAAAATCCACAGGATAAATAAAATTGTTGACCTTGATTAGCACATCTTCCACAACTCCTTTGGGGACCCTCATTGATCGATCTGCCAATTTTAATATAATTTCTGTAGGCTTTAATTCTCCTATCCCCAATTTTTCATAAATTGAATAAGGTAAGATGTTCACACTAGCTCCTAGGTCCAACAAGGCCCTATCAATGATGGTTTCTCCAATGACATATGAGATTGTAGGAGACTCTAGATCTTTATACTTGACTGGCATGTGGCTTGAAAGATATGAACTCACACTAGCTGTCAAGAAGGCTTTCTTAGAAATATTAGTGGTCTTCTTCCTTATGCACAGGTCTTTGAGAAATTTGGCATATGTGGAAACTTGTTGGATCATATCTAGTAGAGGGATATTTACTTTCACTTGTTTAAATATCTCTAAGATTTGATCCGTATGGGCTGAGTATCTGTTCAACCTAAGTCTATTTGAAAAAGGAGCTATAGGATTGATGGATGATGTTTTGAATTGCTTAATCCCTAATGTAGATTCTTCAAGTGGCTTGGGTGGTTTGTTAATCTTTGTTGACTCCTTGACTTATCTGGATCCTTAAACTCAATCTGATCAATCACTTGCACATGAGGTGGTTTAGATAATAGGTCATCTTGATCTTCAGATGTACTGACATGGTTGTCTATTTATTTTTCAGATCTTAAAGTGTGAGTTGCATTTAATTGGTTGATTTGGGCTCCTTGTTGTGGTCCTTGATTGTTCTGGATCCTAGGATTAGCCTCGGGTTGACTCGATAGTTTATCTTTTTCTCTTTCACTTACAGCTGTGGCTAATTGATCTAATTGCATCTCTAAATAGGTAATAGCCTGGGTGTTGGAAGTTAAAAGCTGGCCTGTGATCTACATGAAGTTGTTCAGTGTAGTGTTGGTGCTAGCAGTCAATTTCGCTAGGATTTTTAGACTCTTCTCTAGCGAGTTAAGCCTTTGATCATTGCTAAAACTAGATGGGGTATTTGATGATTGAGTGGACTTGGGATTGGGTTGAGTGAAAGCAGGTCTAATTGAGTTGGACCCTTGTGATCAAAAAAAATTGGGATGGTTCCTCCACCCTGAATTGTATGTTGGTGTGTAGGGGTCATTTGTGGGTCTTTGATAGACTGCGTTCACCTGTGCTATTTCATTCTCGATTGGACCCATCAAGAAAGGATATCCTTCCATCGTGTGTGTTAGATGTGTACCCTAGATGCCAGATTGGCTGACACATTCCTGTACAAATGCAAGGACAAATTTATAATTTTGACTATAAATAAATAAAAGGGTTATTCTACTATCACATTATGTACATTATGTCTGTGATACATCCTTTGAGTTAGTAGGAATGTTAATTCATATTTTCAAGAGTTGAAAATTTAAGGCATGAATTTACATAACTAACTCATAAATAGCTCCTGACTATAGGATCATCATGAGGATGGTGATCGATCTGGAAGGTTGGTGTATGATCGCTTGCTTAGGATAAATATGTCTTGAGTCTACGGTGTGGAGATACCGAAGTAAGAGTATAGGTATTCATTGAGAATGAGAGTACTGAACGTGACCACCTCGATCACTCATAAGGAAGTCTACCTTCTCGTCGATGACTAGCTTGATGCTGCAGCTGTGTGTCTAGTTCTTTGACTTGAGGTACATCGACAGTTCACCTTGAGTGTGTTATAGTTTGACTACACCATAACTCGATCTCCTAGCCATTCAAAACTCTGAGGTGTATGTTGGCTGTAGCATATTCATTGTAGAAACCAGATTGCACCAAGATGGGATCTATCAACCTCGATAGATGAGAGGAGTAGTCCTATGATGATCGAAAGATCGAATCCTTAAGCCCATGGCTATGACAGAGTGAAATAATGAAAAAAAATTTTCTATTGGGGTTTCACATCGGATTCTGATCAATCGATTGATTCATATGACTGATGTTGGGTTTGACGAGTTCACCTTAACCCTAATTCAATCAGAACTTATGATAGAAGAACTCAATCACACAGGTAGCTACACCGAGAGGTTCATGTTCATTTCTGATGGATTGCTATCATATACTGCTAGATGTCACTGATGAATTTTGAGAGCAATTAGAATGATCTTGATGATCAATCATTCTAATTGTCTGAATCAGAAGAGTTCTGATCCACCGAAAGGAGTTTCGATGATGTCGATGATGAGATCATGACATGTCTCATTACCATATGAAAATGAACCTAACTGGGTCACACAAATAAGAGTTAGGGTCTAGATGTCATCAATTGAGCTAGCCCAGTTTGATTGATTTGGATTAGATCCAATTAGGTTCAAGAAAATCATGCTAGCACACGATTGAGCCTAACTTTCTCCTCATGCAATCTTTTTCATCTCGACTGAGCCAAATGTGATTTGACTCACCCAGACAACCTTGAGAAGGTTTCTCTCAGTCTGACTAGAGCTAGTCCAACTCAAAAAAATCTTATTTTAATTCATGAGATGAATTTAAGACAACACCTGCTAATTCCTGTCACCTGCCATTTCTGTTTTAGGACATTGGTCAAACATTGACTTATGGATCTTAAACTGAAGGCCACTTGGCAAGAGGTCATTAGAGAGTTTTTATGGAATGTTCACCTGTTAAATTAGGCTTCAAAGTGGGTGCCAAGATCAGATTGGGCATGCACCTCAAGTGGATAAGGTTAGAGTCCCATGAGATGAGGACTCTGATCCCTTGATCGACTTGGACTGTGGGGTGCCAATCTCACTGTGCTTATCCAGTGTTGGCACCAACAGTGGTGAAAATTGAAGAGATTCTTATCTAATATGATCAGATGACATCACTCCACTAATCAAATTTTTTTAGAATTAATTAAAATTTTTTGATTGGTCGAATGATGTGGCACTGCATGGCACAACAAGATCTATTTAAACCCTGTCTGCACCTAGGGTTTAGAGATTCTACTCAATACCCAGCAAAAATGAGATTCCCCTCTACTTTTTCATATCCCCTCTACTCCTCTCTCTTCCTTCTTCATGTCCAAGAAGTTGAACATCTATCTGGTGCTTGTCCAAGGCGTGGTGGCTCCCTAATCAGAAGACTGCAGGGATTTGTCGAGAAGTTGCTGCTCTAGCTTCAGAAGATCTTTTAAAGATCTTCCAGATCTAATTTTTGGAATAGAGATTTACAAGGAGAAGATGATCCAGATCCTGTTTGAGTGGATATCGGTAGAGGCTAAGCGACTGTATGGCTATTTTTGAACCTTGAGCATTGCTGCGATCATCTACAAGGTAATCTAGTTACCCTAGAGGTATTTCTCTAATCCTCAAGTTTTAGATTTAATTTTAAATTAAATATTAGATAATAAAAATCAGATATAATAGACCTTAGATCTAAAATAAAATAAAATATTTTTTTTTTAAAATATTCTACCTCAGATCTCATTAGATCTGGAAGATCCTACAAGGAAAAAGCCGATTTTTCCTTCAACTGGTATCAGAGCCAGGTTGATAGCTCTATTTCAGATCTAATTTAGATCTAATTTTTATTTTTATTTATCTGATATTAATAGATTTTATATATCACATCAGATATGATAGGATCTAAAATTAAAAAAAAATAAAATTAAATCTAAGTAGATCTAACATGTATGAGATGCATGACTAGACTAGGAGTAGTTTAATCTATGAATAGTCTTATAATTTTATATTTTAATATGATTAAAATATAAATTAGATCTAATTTATTCTCTATTTTTTTGATGTTATAAATGTTATATTAAGATCAAAAAATAAAAAATAAAAATTTAATTAATACATAAGTTTGATCTGTTGCATACCTAGACTAGTTGTAGAATTGTTCTAGTAACTATCTAGAATAGATTTTATATTGAATAGTTTAATTTAAATCATATTTTTTAGATATTATATGTGATGTATCAGATCTGAAAGCATGCTAATTAGATCAGATTTTAATACATGAGATGTATGCAAAGCATGTATAAGTTAGATATGAAATTATATATGTGATATGTAACTTAGATCTAACTAGTTTTATAGTTAAATTAATATTTCTGATTGAGTTCCTCATGGCCGTCCAGTCATAAGAATAAAGTAGGATTTAAGATCCTCTCCTCTCATTCAATGGGATGTTCTTATGGCATGTAGGGGTGCTGCGCATTCATCCTTAATCAGAAATCAAAATTTACTTTTCTGTAAAATTCTAGATCCTGAAGCCCTAGGATTTATTTACATATTTTATTTATGAACCCAAGACTTAATTAATGAATTAAGCTTATGAAATTAAATTAGGTCTAAAATTAAGAATTTTAGATCTAAGTCATTTTTATAAAATTGAGTTTGGGCTTGGATAGCTCAATTAGGTTTAGCGGTTGATCAAACTAAATCAAAAGTTGATTAGGTGGGATTATGAAAGCTAATAATTGACCAGCCAAATAGGATTAAGTCTAGGTCAAAGTTGAATCACATTCATATGTGACTCGATCAAGTAAAGACCTAATTTGGCTCAATGGTTAGAGCCTGGATTGTAGGCTAACCCAATTGGTTCTGGTTTGATAATTTGGTGTCTAAGGTAAGTTGGGCAGATGCGATCGAATGATTTTTAATTGAGATCTATTCGACTTGAATGCATTCTTGTCGAGTTAATGGCATATCCCTTCCACCGGTCTCACTTACCTGGCTATATATATCGACCCAGTTTGATTTGAGGTGACTAACAATTTGAGCTAACCCATGCCACTAGGTTAGTCATAATTGTTATGACTATGTCAAGTCAAGTTTAATGAGACCTAAATTAAATCTTCCTAAGAAAATATTAAGTCTAAGGTCTTCCACCATTGTGGATGTGCGGGCCCTTCCCGGGATTGATTGTTCTCGACTGGTTACAGTGGTTCAGTTGCACCCGAAAGATGCAACCATATCCATTAGGCATTGGATGCTACGGATTAGAGGATGGGTTGTGCTTAATATTTCAGATACGGTGAGGGACTTAATCAGGAATCTAGTTCGTGCAAATAGTGGGTCTGACTTAACTAAGGATTGGAGCAATATTTCAGATACGGTGAGCTTCATGAATTAGAGACCAAGTTTTGGGTACACCATGATTAGAGAATCATTGGACAAGAGTGGTCCACTCATCGGTTGATCCATCACCAATAACTGTTAGGTGAGGTGATAAGCCAGTTGGTGAGACCGCATCACCCACTAGAAATCACTAATCATGAAGATTTTCACATCTGTACCTAGGGAGTGTAGGGATCTGAGAAAATAGTGGGAGCCTAATTTGTTTAAAAATAAAACTCCTAAATAAATTAGTTAAGTCTGATTATAAAATCTAACTAGAAATTTTTGACTCTCTACAGGAAACATGTCTGCGTCCAACCCCCTGACCAAAATACTAGACACCCACAGATTGACTGGAGCCAATTTCAAGGACTGGTTAAGGAATTACAGAATTATTCTAAGTTCTAAAAAACTGACTCATGTCTTGGACCAGGACCTACCTACCATGCCAGCACATCCGACTGCTGAACAGAGAGCGTCTCTGAAAAAGTGGATGGATGACGATAACAAAGCCAGGTACTACATATTGGGTGCCATATCTGATGACTTACAGTTTCAGCATGAGAACATTATGACTACCCATCAAATGTTGGCTCACCTATAAGAGTTGTTTGGTGAACAAAGTCGCGCAGCCAAGTATCAAGTCTGCCAAAGATTTTTTAAGGCTAAAATTCATGATGGGCGTCCATGATCATTGTTTGACAATGATCAATGATCTTGAGGAGCTTGAGAAGCTTGGTATCATCTTAGACAAGGATTTTCAGATTGATGTGATCCTTCAGTCCTTGTCTGATGCATATGGTCAGTTCATCATGAACTTCCATATGCATAAGATGCAGTGTACCTTGGTTGAGTTAGTGAACATGTTGGTTATGGCTGAGCTTTCTCTGAAGAGTTCAAAAGGCTCAATCCTTACTGTGGAGCAGACTTCTTCCAAGAGAAAGTCTTTTGAAAAGAAGAAAAAGTCTGCGAAGAAGCAGAAGGTGGATGGGAAGAAGAAGAAGACGGAACCGAAGAAGAAGGCTGCTGAAAAGAAAAAATATTTCCACTGTAATTCAGACGGCCATTGGAAATGAAACTGTCCTCAATACCTGGCCACCCTGAAGAACAAGAAGGATGGTCCTTCTGGAGGTATGCTCATTGTAGAATCTAATCTTACGGTTTCCTCTACATCCAGTTGGATACTTGACTCTGGTTCTAGTGCTTATTTGTGCACTTCTATGCAGGGTCTTGAGTAGAGCATGAGGCTGAGTGATAGGGATATGATCCTATGCATCGAAAATAGAGCAAGAGTTACTTCTGTGGCCGTGAGAACCTACCCTTTGTGATTACCATTAGGATTAGATTTAGTTCTTAGAGATTGTTATTATGTGCCTACAGCAAGCAGGAATTTGATTTCTGTTTCATGTTTAGCACAAGAAGGCTATGTTATTAGCTTTTATAAGAACCATTGTAACATATTTTATGAAAATAATAAAGTTGCAAATAGTTATCTTATTAATGGTCTCTATCAGCTACATATTAATGTATCTGTATTTAATATCGAGCAAATGCCACAGGAATTAAAAGGCCTAAAGATAGTCTAAATGATAGGTATCTGTGGCACCTAAGGCTAGGTCATATAGCGGAAGATAGGGTTAACAAATTGGAGAAATCTGGACTATTGAGTCCGTTGACTTTCGAGTCATATCCAGTTTGTGAATCATGCCTTCAAGGCAAAATGACCAAGCTCCCTTTTGTGGGATATGGGGAAAGGGCCACAGACCTACTTGCCCTAGTACATACGGATGTGTGTGGATCATTTGATGTGCTGGCTAGAGGTAACTATGTCTACTTCATTACCTTTATCGATGATATGTCATAGTACGGGTATGTGTTTCTAATGAAACACAAGTCTGAAGCCTTTGAAATGTTCAAAAAATTTAGGCATGAGATAGAAAAATAAATAGGAAAGCCCATTAAGGTTCTTCGATCAGATCGAGGAGGTGAATATCTTAGTCGAGAGTTTCTAGACTATCTTAAGGACAATGGCATAGTCTCTCAATGGACTCCACCTGGAATGCCACAACTCAACAGAGTTTTAGAACGGAGGAACCGGACCCTATTAGATATGGTCCGTTCCATGATGAGCTTTACAGACCTCTCTGAGTTTTTTTGGGGATATTGTCTCATGACAGTAATATATGTATTGAATAGGATTTTCTCTAAAACTGTTCCTACCACACCGTATGAGATATTGCATGGTAAGAAGCCAAGTCTGAGTCATCTCAGAATTTGGGGTTGTCCGGCTCATGTCAAGAGACAGCAGGCAGACAAGTTAGAGTTCAGGTCTTTTAGAGCTCAGTTCATAGGATATCCTAAAGAGTCATTAGGATACTATTTCTATATTTCGAAAGATCATAATGTGATTGTGAATCGACATGCTATTGTTCTTGGAAAATAGTTTATTCAAGATAGTGGCATCGAAAGAATAATTAAGCTCAAGGAGAATGTCTCCCAAGAGCAATGAGCTAAAGAACCTGAGGAACCCGATCAATTAGAACCAGTCCTAACACAACCTCTTCCACCTTGTAGATCGACTAGGATTTTCCTTCCTCCTGAAAGGTACTTAGGTACTATACAAGAGAAAGTAGAGGAAATGTTCCTCACAGGAAATGGGGCTCATGGTGATGACCCTAAGACCTATGATGAGGCGATATCAAATATCGACTCCGAAAAATGGTTAGAGGCAATGAGATCAGAAATTGACTCGATGCACTCCAACCAAGTTTGGACCTTGGTAGATCCACCTGAAGGTATTACACATATTAGGTGTATATGGATCTTCAAGAGAAAGATAGGTGCAGATGGGAATGTGGAGACATTCAAGGCTAGGCTCGTAGCGAAAGGTTATAGTCAGCGTGAAGGCATTGACTATCAGGATACCTTCTCGTCCGTAGCCATGCTAAAATCCATTCGACATTGCTTGCTGTTGCAGCCTATTTCGATTATGAAATATGGCAGATGGACATAAAAATGGTATTCTTAAATGGATATCTTGAGGAAGATATCTATATGGAACAGCCGCTTGGTTTCACATCTAGTGATGATCATAAGGTCTGCAAGCTGCAAAGGTCCATTTATGGACTTAAGCAAGCATCTCGAAGCTAGAATTCTCGTTTCAATGATGTGATCAAAATATTTGATTTCATCAAGAATAAGGAGGAACCATGTGTATTCAAGAAGGTCAGTGGGAGTGCAGTTGTCTTCCTCATACTGTACGTTGATGTCATCCTCCTAATTGGAAATGATATTTTCATATTGACCTCAGTCAAAATATGGTTGTCTAAGGAGTTCTCTATGAAAGATCTAGGAGAGGCATCCTTTATACTGGGTATTAAGGTCTATAGAGATAGATCAAATAGGATGCTAGGACTTTCACAGAAGATATACATAAAGGAGGTGCTAAAAAAGTTTAGCATGAAAAACTCCAAAAGAGGTTTAGTACCTTTTAGACATGGCATTCATCTCTCCAAGAAGATGTGCCCTAGCACACCTGAGGAGATTGAATGCATGAACAAGATCCCTTATGCTTCGATAATAGAAAGCTTCATGTATGCCATGCTATGTACATGACCTGATATAGCCCATGCTGTAACTGTCACAAGCAGATATCAGTCGAATCCAGGCGAAGAGCACTGGATTTCTGTGAAATGTATCCTTAAGTACTTAAGAAGGACTAAGGATATGTTTCTAGTCTTTGGGAATGGAGAACTCCAAGTTCAAGGATTTACAGACTCAGATTTTATGTCTGATATAGATGATCGAAAGTCAACATCTGAGAGTCTGTTCATTTGCAATGGTGGTGCAGTCAACTGGAAGAGTTCCAAGCAGATGATAATTGCTGATTCTACCATGGAGGTAGAGTATATTGCTGCATCGAAAGCTATGAAGGAGGTATTTTGGTATAAAAAGTTTGCCACAGAGCTTGGAGTGATGTCATCGGATGCCATCCCTCTTTACTACGACAATAATGGTGCCATAGCCCTAGCTAAGGAGCCAAGATCTCACCAGAAGTCCAAGCATATCGAGCGATGATTCCATCTGATCCGTGATTACCTCAAAAAAGGTTATGTCAGGGTTAAGAGAGTCGACTCCATAGATAATGTGGCAGACCCACTGACAAAGCCATTAGGCCAACAGAAGATCGAAGCCCACCTTGAGAAGATGGGACTTAGATATATAGCCAATTGGCATTAGGACAAGTGAAAGTTTGTTAGATGTATGCCCTAGAGGCCAGATTGGCTGACACATTCCTGTACAAATGTAAGGGCAAATTTATAATTTTGACTATAAATGAATGCAAGGGTTATTCTACTATCACATTGTGTACATTATGTTTGTGATACATTCTTTGAGTTAGTAGGAATATTAATTCATATTTTCAAGAGTTAAAAATTTAAAGCATGAATTTACATAACTAACTCATAAACAGCTCATGACCATAGGATGATCACGAGGATGGTGATCGATCCGGAAGGTTGGTGTACGATCATTTTCTTAGGATAGATATGTCTTGAGTCTATGATGTAGAGACACCAGAGTGAGAGTACAAGTATTCGTTGAGAATGAGAGTACTGAGCATGACCACCTCGAGCAGTCATAAGGTAGTCTATCTTCTCTTCGATGACTAGCTCGATGCTGTAGCTGTGTGTCTAGTTCTTTGACTTGAGGAGCATCGATAGTTCACCTTGAGTGTGTTATAGTTTGACTATACCATAACTCGATCTCCTAGCCATTCGAAACTCTAAGGTGTATGTTGGCTGTAGCATATTCATTGTAGGAATCAGATTGCACCAAGATGGGATCTATCAACCTCGGTAGATGAGAGGAGTAGTCCTATGATGATCGAAAGATCGAATCCTTAAGCCTATGGCCATGGCAGAGTGAAATAATGGATAAGAGTTTTCCATTGGAGTTTCACATCGGACTCAGATCAATCGATTGATTCATTGACTGATGTTGGGTTTGATGAGTTCACCTTAACCCTAATTCAGTCGGGACTCATGATAGAAGAACTCAATCACACAGGTAGCTGCACCGAGAGGTTCGTCTTCATTTCTGATGGGTTGCCACCATATACTGCTAGGTGTCACTGGTGGATTTTGGGAGCAATTAGAATGATCTTGATGATCGATCATTCTAATTGTTTGAATCAGAAGAGTTCTGGTCCATCGAAAAGAGTTTCGATGATGTCGATGATGAGATCACGACATGTCTCATTACCATACGGAAATGAACCTAACTAGGTCACATAAATAAGAGTTAGGGTTTGGATATCATCAATTAAGCTAGCCCAGTTCGATTGATTTGGATTAGATCCAATTAGGTTCAAGAAAATCGTGTTAGCACACGATTGAGCCTAACTTTCTCCTTGTGCAATCTTTTTCATCTCGACTAAGCCAAATATGATTTGACTCACCCAGATAACCTTGAGAAGGTTTCTCTCAGTCTGACTAGAGCCAATCTAGCTTAAAAAAGTTTTATCTTAATTTATGAGATGAATTTATGACAACACCTGCTAATTCCTATCACCTGTCATTTCTGTTTTAGGACATCGGTCAAACGTTGACTTATGGATCTTAAACTGAAGGCCACTTGGTAAGAGGTCATTAGAGAGTTTTTATGGAGTGTCCACCTACTAAATTAGGCCTCAAAATGGGTGCCAAGATCAGATTGGGCATGCACCCCAAGTGGATAAGGATAGAGTCCCATGAGATGAGGACTCTGATCCCTTGATCGACTTGGACTGTGGGGCGCCAATCTTACTGTGCTTATCCAGTGTTGGTGCCAACAGTGGTAAAAATTGAGGGGATTCTTATCTGATATGATTAGATGACATCACTCCACCTATCAAAATTTTTTTAGAATTAATTAAAATTTTTTGATTGGTCGAATGATGTGGCACTGTATGGTGCAGCAGGGTCTATTTAAATTCTGTCTGCGCCTAGGGTTTAGAGATTCTTCTAAATACCCAGCAAAAATGAGATTACCCTCCACTTCTCCATATCCCCTCTACTCCTCTCTCTCCCCTCTTCACATCCAAGAATTGGACATCCATCTGGTGCTTGTCCAAGGCATGGTGGCTCCCTGATCAGAAGGCTGCAGGGATTTATCGAGAAGCTGCTGCTCCAGCTTTAGAAGATCTTTTGAAAATCTTTGAGATCAGATCCAGATCTAATTTTTGGAGTAAAGATTCACAAGAAGAAGATGATCAGATCCTACTCAAGTGGATACCGATAGAGGCCAGGCGATTGCATGATTATTTTTGAACCTTGGGCATTGCTGCGATCATCTACAGGGTAATCTAGTTACCCTAGAGGTATTTCTCTAATCCTCAAATTTTAGATTTAATTTTAGATTAAATATCAGATAATAAAAATAAGATCTAATAGACCTTAGATCTGAAATAAAGTAGGATAATTTTTTTTTAAATATTTCATCCCAGATCTCATTAGATCTGGAAGATCCTACAAGGAAAAAGCCAGTTTTCCCTTCAATGTGATCTGTGGCATTACACCCAATGCAAGTGGTTGTTGCAACTTGGTTCACTTGGGTGTGTTCCTTGAGTTCTAGAACCTCTATCTTACAGATCACAGATGCAAATTTAGCCTCTTTAGCTAGGAAAGGTTGAACTTGATATACACCCCCTCTCGAAGGTATGTGTCTATCGGGTTTCCTAGCAATCTCCCATTGTAGGCTCTTTTTTGCTAGGTCCTTTAGAAATTACCAAGCTTCTATGGGTTCTTTGTTAATGAATTGACCATGATACATTGATTCTAACATGGTTCTAGAGTTTGGGTCTAGTCCTTCATAAATGATTTGACACAGCCTCCAAATTTCTATTCCATGGTGTGGGCATTGACTCAAAAGGTTCTTAAAATGATCAAAGCACTTCTAAAAAGACTCACTAGATAATTGATAAAATTGATTAATTTCATTCCTAAATTTGGTAGTCTTATGGTGTGAACATATTTTTTTCAAAAATACTCTAACAAAACCCTCCCATGATGCGATGGATTGATTAGGAAGACTGTATAACCACTTTTTGGCACTATCCTTGAGGGCAAAGTTGATCAACCTAAGTTTTACAGCATCCTCAGTGAGCTATTGAAGCCGCATCGTGGTGCATACTTCCTCAAATTTCCTCATAAAAATGTATGCATCCTCAATTCTAGTGAATTTGGGAAGCATGTTTATGATCTGGAGTTTAATTTCAAAATTGGCATCAATTTGTGGCAGTCAGATACATGAGGGTTGGGCTATCCCAATTGGATAGCAAAGGTCTTTTAGGACCCTAGGTTCATGTTCAGGTTCACCCATAGTAGGCTTAAAGTCTAATGGACTCGATACAAAGTTTGGATCTATTCTCACTAATTGATCAAATATCCTTGTCCACAAAAAAATTTTGGAATTTTCAGTTATTTTTATATTTTTTTTTAAAGAATGAGGGAATAGATGAGAAAAGAATTCTAAAGATGGGGGCCTAAGGAGTCCTAAATCTAGAGATGATAGAGAAGAGCATTTTAATTAGGATTAATATTTGTAGGTTTGTAGTCACATTATACAATCAATCCTAGCTAAGGGTAACCCTAGATCTAGACAGCTCCTAACTGTCAAGGTTGCCTTTGAGTACTCTAGGTAAAAAGACTAGCCACTCAATTGGTCAGGTAAGTGTAAGGTCGATGGGGGTCCCCCTGTTGCTTTTCTTAGACCCCAACTGAGTTGGCCAGGTAAGCGAACGGAACCAATTAAATAACTATCTTCCTTCAGGATGTAGTCTCGGAACCACTTTTCTAGACACCAGTCAAACTGACTAACCCTAACCCGATCTTACTCTTAGGATCCCTTATCCTATTAAGCTCGAAAGTTCTTAGGGGCCAATGTCTAATTGAATTTAGGTTAAGATTTAGGTCAATGCAATATGAAGGATGGTGGTTTGTGGGCCAAGAAAGGGTGATGAAATTCTCACCTTATCCTGTTTAGGATTTGTGCCCTTAAGATGTTTTATGAAATTATGCAATGTAAGAAGAAAAGATGATCAGATTTGGTAGTTAGTCTAAAGTAAATTGATTTATTTCACTTTTTAGGTTTTATGATTAAGTATCTAATTTTCTAAGTAGATTATGAGGTGTCAATGTAGAGATTCTTTTTTTTTTAAGAAAGTAAGTTTGACTAAGGAACTAAGCAAGTTAGAAAGAAACTAAGAAATTTTTTTTTTTAAAAAAATAATCGTGTCTGGATCTCCGGCAATGATGTCAAAATTTGATCACTATCATAGGTGGTCAAGAATAAAAAATAACTCAAACTATATAGATAGGGTGAGTAGGGATCGTTTTCATGGAGATCTAGGGTGATTATCTTTTTCTTTTAAGAAAAAATAAAAGAGAATTGATTGTAGAAGGATTTAAAAGAAATATAATAGCAAGAAATTAAAAGTATAAATTAATTTATGAAAAAAATAATTTAGAAAAATAATCTAAGAATTTCGAGTCCATCATGCAAATTAAATTTATTTTCTTTTTTTTTTATGTTGCAATATTAATTCTTGTAATTAACGTATTAGCATAGTATATTTGTAAGGGGTACGAACCATATCAGTAGATCACAGCTCATTCTGTTGGAGTATAAACTATCTAAATTTAATTATAAAATATAAGATTTAATCTAACATACCACGATCTATCTCTCCTAAGCACGTACTATATCCAAAGATCACGACACGTCAATAGAGAGTATAGGCCATGTAGGCTGGATCAATACCTCAAAAAAAATAAAAAAATATAAAATAAAAATAAAATTTTATTATATAATAAATTAAATATAAAAAAAATAAAAATCTATTTACAGGCTTCATCGTATTTCTGAATTGAGGGAATTTAGCCACGCATCAAGCTCTCTAGCTCTATAATCTCTCAATATTTGATCACTAAAGCTTCTTAAATTTTTTATCTATTTTTTTTATTTTTTTTTGATTTTTTTTTGCTTTCCAAAATTTATTTTCAGACTTCCTATTTATAGATAAATTTTTCATATTTTTTTGATAGGAAAAGGAGTCCTAAAATCCTTAGAAAATGTATTAAACCCATAAGAATATTTTTGACCATTGGATGGAGCTTGGACCACCTAGATCAGCCTAAAAATCAGCTCTTTTCTCTTTATCAGCATCGAATTCATTTCTGATCATCCGATCATGCTTCAGATGAGATCTGCACCATCGACCAGTGCTTTTGATCTCTTATAAATCGACGATAAACAGCATCCGTTGGATCGTGAGATGGATGAATGTAGACCGTTGGATCGTGCAAAAGAGGCTTTTGCCATCGTGGACCATGTCTGTGGATCATGTGAGGTTTTCGATGGATCGTGCCTTGGCTCTGTGGACCGACCGGCTGGTCCACCATGCACTGGAGGCTATTTTTAGGGTATTTTGCCTTCGATTTTTGCTCCAATTTTTATCTGAAAAATTAAAAAAAATATGTATTAAATTTTTTAAAAATTTTATATTATTTTGGTACTTAAATTACTCAATTAAATTAACATCTATTTTTCATAAATATATTCTAATTTTAATTTTTTTTCAAAATTATTTATTTTTATAAAAATATTTAATTTATTCATAAAATTAGGTTTTTAAGAAGATGTTAGTACCATAAATTATCAAAAATATCTTCAATAAATATAAAAATATATCACTTATCAACGAGCTCAGAGTGGCATCCTTTCTTGATGGCCTCGTCTTGTGGTACTGTGACAGTACTGGTGCCATTGCTCAAGCAAAGGAACCGAAGTCACATCAGCGGACTAAGTATATTTTGTGCTACTATCACTTGATTTGAGAGATCGTAGATCGAGGTGACATCAAGTTTTAGAAGATTGATGGAAAGAAGAATCTAACTGACCCATTTACTAAAGCCTTCAATGTCAAGGAGTTCGAAGACTACAAATCAAAGATGGATATACGATATTACACCGATTGGCTTTAGTCTAAGTAGGAGTTGTTGGGAATTATGTCCCAAAGCCAATCGTCAGTCTATTGATGGTTGTACTTATCATTATAATTGTATATAAATTATTGAATAAATAAATATTATTTGATTTTTTCATCATTGTATACATCTCATTTTGAACTCCTGTTATGTGATGAAGTCCTTAAGACTTTTTTATTCCATATAGGAGGATATATCGTTTAGTCCTTAAATGAGTTCGCGATCAAATGATATGCTATTACTAGGATGATAGACATATCAAGTATAGATCATTGTGTGCCATATAGGTTGGTTGTCCTCTTAACCAAGGAGCGTGGAGATGCTGGTATGACATGCAGTGAAATATAGTAGTACATTTCACTAAACATGACCAACTCCAAAGCACTCTACTGTCAAGAGTCACTCCGAAGGGATATAGGTATAAGTGTCCCTCTGAACTGAGATCACCACAGTGACTTGCAAGCAACTCACTATACTTTAGTGCTAGACAACCTAAATTTTTAATTCAACGATGAAAGATTTCTGGGAATAGTCAAGTACTTATGAAGTCAGTGTGTGAGTTAAGATGGAATTGATCCCTCTGAATAAGTAGGAGTTAATGTATCAGTATGTTTCAATTCGGTAAAACCTTAGCCGGGGTAATCCATGTAATAGATTTTGAAAATTGAAATACAATGTGGATGACCATATCAGGGTTGATTGATAAACCCTAGGTCACCTTGAGTATTTGGGTCAAAGGGATGAATTATATGGTAACTATATTCAAATAGATTCTTGAGTATTGCTTAGCATACATTCGACCTATCTAGACATCGGGTACCATTGCTAGATGGTTACTCTGATTGGTACAGAGATCAGTTCCTGTGCTACCGGCTTAGGTTCGAACCTATGAGGTCACACACATTAGAAGTTTCTCTTCGATCACATGGCTAATCTGAAGAGTCTCAATCAACAGGAACTCTGGTGAAGAGTCCCACTTGATAGAGACTCTGCTGAAGAGTCCCCTATCCAGAGTCCCACTTGACGAGGACTTTACTGAAGAGTCCCACTGGATGGGGACTCTAGAGAAGAGTCCTACTAGACTTGGACTCTATCTTTAATAGAGGATTAATTAGTGATTAGATTACTAATTAGCTCAATTTGATAGAGTATTAAAGTCTGGATCATGTCTGATTGAATTTGATTCAATCAAGTGTAATCTAGTTAGGTTATGAGATGACCTAATCGGTAAGGGAGAAATGATCCTAATTTGATCAGATCTATGGGTCAATTAATTTATTAATTTGATTAAATTTAATTTAGATTATAAGAGCTTAGTTAGATTAGGTTCATCATATTTTATTTGGATCTAATTAGATTGAGTTTGAAAGAAATTCAATTGGTTAAACCTTAAAGTCCCAAATTAGTAGGACTCTATCCCTTGCGCCACCTAAATTGTCTCATGCCTTTTCTTACTGCATACAATCAGTTTGTATATGAGAAAAATAAAAAAATAATATTTCTTTTATCACTCATTAAAAATAGAAATTGATTGGTTTTGATTTGAATTCAAATTAGTTTGAATTTCAACTTAAAACCTTATCCATATCGTTCCACATGTTGGCTGCTTTTGAAGGGATCTATTGTGTATGAGAAAAGGAGGTCTTCCCAACTAATTTTCATACTTAATTTCCTTTTATAAGTCTCTCTTTAAGTTTGATAAGGGTGAGAAAAAGTTAGTGTCAAATTAAAATTTAAAAGAGTTTGAATTACAACAAACTCTAGCCCTTATCCTGTTTTATCTGGTTTGTGCGACAACCATAAAAAGGCCATAATTTTGTATACCAAAAGAAAAGAGCTCTTCACCACAAGATATTAGAGAGAAAGAGGGTCAAAAATACTTCTTTAAGATGTAAGGATTGAGTGGGTTTCCTTCCTCCTTGGCCTAAACAAAAGAGGAGACCGTTCTCCTCTTGGGTGAAAGACCTAGAACTATTCTAGATTTTTGGATGAGAAAAAAACTAAAGAGAAGAGAGTCTTCATCTAAATTTTCTCCACCATCCAACATCTTTCTCTGATCCATCTTCAATATTAAAAATATTTGAGGTGATCGAAGAAGGAGATCACGTCAGATCTACCATCAGAAGCTGACTGCGCGAGCTAGCACTCCCGTAGAGGGCTGATCGATCCGAGGGGCTTTGTATGGCCCATCCGTAGAGGTCGGACGCTTGTGCAGCTACTCGACATCAGCGAGAGCTTCATACCATGCTTATCAATAGTAGAGGTCATCAATCGATAAAAAAGTGAAGAGTTCTAAACTCTACCGACATAATCTAAAGGTTAGATCAAATTCAGGGTATCGATGTGATCAATACAGTTTTTTATTTTATTTTAGATTTTATATATAAATTTTTTATGTCATAGATCTTTAATGATAGTTTAGATCTGATCTAAATTATATTTAAAATATTAAAATATTTAATTTTTTATTATTTTACTATAAAATTTTAAAAATACATGCTTTGAACTATCTATTTTTCCTTCAAGAAGAACAACCTTCCTGATTTCAGCAGCCTTGTAAATCCTGTCAGCAGGATTTTCTTCTTCGATTTGAATCCCTTCTTAACTAGATCTAAAATTCACCTTTTGAGATCTGAAAGCACTCTTGATGAAGACTCCAAAAAATAAAAAGATGGGATCTGAAACTCTTCTTGGGCGACCAAGAGGGGCCGCTCAAAATAGGGGCATGCACAAAGGGGGGGCGCTGGTTTCTAGTGCCTCCTTTCATTCCAATTTTAGGTGGCAGTAAAGAAACCCTAGGTTTCTTGATTCTAGGGCATGGAGAAGACCAGAGAGAGAGAGAAAGGAAGAGAGAGAAAGTTCAAGAAGAAAATAATTTGATTGATTGAACCATTCCTACAAACCCTAAATACAAAGGTATTTATACAAGGTCAATGTGACCCAACCACAAAACTACCTTGGCTAACTTAATATGAGATTTATGCTAATCCAAACTCATATACACCTATAATTTGAACAAATCTCATCTATTTAGAACTCAAATCTAGTCCAAAATAATTTAGCCCCTTGAGGTTCAAATCTCCTGAACTTCAAGACCTGAAAGACTGACAGCCTTTCATCCTAGGACCCAAACTAGTCCTAGAAACCCCATGAGCACCTCATGGACTTTAGATCTTGGCTTTAGTCTTGATTTTCTGAGCCTTAGGAGCACCACATGAGGCCCATCATCTAGCACTCCATATAAAATATGAAAAGAAAAAAGACCAAATCTTAAGCATCTTAAGATTTGGGGTTGCCCAACTTATGTGAAAAATTTTGATGGACATAAGCTGATACTAGATCAGAAAAATGCAGGTTTGTAGGTTATCCTAAGAAGAGTATAAGATATTACTTCTATAATCCTACTTAACAAAAGGTGTTTTTTAGTAGACATGCTATTTTTTTGGAGAAAGAGTTTATCCAAAAAGGAGGCAGTGGAAGGTCTGTTGAACTTGAGAAAGTTTAAAACTTACAACCCATCTAGGATTCACTAAACAATTCTCAACCAGATGTATCCATTGTTGAGGCACAGCCACTATACACACCTCTCTGAAAGTCAAATAGAGTGTGTAGTGTATCACTCAGGTATGGATTTATCATTGAAAATGACAATACATTCCACATCATTGAAAATGATGAACCTATGACTTATTTGGAAGCTATCATGAGTAGTAACTCTGATAAGTGGGTAAATGCCATGAAATTTGAAATAGACTCCATATATGCCAACCAAGTATGGACTTTGGTTGACGCACCTGAGGATGTGATCCTAATAGGCTGTAAATGGATCTTCAAAAAGAGATTGGAGCAGATGGCCAGGTAGAGACCTATAAGGTCAGGCTTGTGGTAAAAGATTTCAGGCAAAAACAAGGTGTTGATTATGAAGAAATTTTTTTGCCAGTAGCATGCTCAAGTCTATTCAGATAATGCTTGCTATAGCAGCATACCATGACTATAAGATCTAGCAGATGGATATCAAGACTGCCTTCCTCAATGAAAATCTTGACAAAAAAGTCTATATGACTCAGTCAGAGGAATTTATCTCAAGTGAGAGAGCAAATCAGATATGCAAGCTGAATAGATCCATTTATGGATTGAAGCAAGCATCGAGGAGTTGGAACATCCATTTTGATGAGACAATCAAATTGTTTGGCTTTATAAAAAATATGGATAAATCTTGTATGTACAAAAAGACTAGTGGGAGTTCTATTATCTTCTTGGTCTTGTATGTGGATGACATACTACTCATTGGAAATGATATCCCGATGTTGCAATTGGTCAAGACTTGGTTGTCATAAATATTTTTCATGAAAGACTTCGGTGAAGCATCCTATATACTTGGTATAAAGATCCATAGGAATAGATTGAAAAAGATGCTAGGCTTGTCCCAATCTAGGTACATTGATCTTGTGTTGAAGAGGTTCAACATGTAGAGAAGTAAAAGAGGTTACTTACCTATAGGTCATGGCATACAACTCTTTAAGAAGATATCTCCTAAGATGCATGAAGAGAGAAATAGAATGAGTTCTATTCCTTATGCTTTGACAGTAGGATCAATAATGTATGTTATGTTATGTACCAGATCTGATGTTGCTTATGCCTTATACATTGTATGCAGATTTTAGACTGATTTCGGAGAGGATCATTGAAAAGCTATGAAAAACATACTCAAGTACTTGAGAAAGACTAGAGATATTTTTCTAATATATAGTGGATCTAATTTAAAACTAGAAGGTTATATCGATTTTAGTTTTCAATCTGAACTGGATGATAGTAAATCGATATCTAGATATGTGTTCATCTTGTATGGTGGTGTAGTAAGTTGGAAAAGTTTCAAACATCAAACTACTACTGATTTGGTCACTGAGGCTAAATATATTGCTGCAATTGAGGCTGTTAAGGAGGCCATCTGGATGAAAAAATTTATCATAGAGTTGGGTGTGGTTTCAAGGATTGAACAACCAGTGCCTCTTTATTATGACAATACTGGGGTAGTTGCTCAAGCCAAAGAACTAAGATCTCATCATAAATCTAAGCACATCCTAAGACGGTTCCACCTCATTCGAGAGATAGTCGAAAGATGCGATGTGATTATGGAGTGAGTTAACACCAAGAATAATATAGCAGACTCGTTCATTAAGGTCTTGTCAATGCAGCAGTTTGACCACCACCTTGATTGCATGGGTATCAAGTATAGGGGCAATTGGCTTTAAGTACAAGTGGGAGATTGAAAGAATAATACCCTACAAGCCAATCACATATGGGATGCAATAGGATATTTATTATAATTTATCTTTCAGACTCATGTAATTGATATTTATATTAATAAAATAGATATTTTTGATTCATTATATGCTGCATCTTATTATTTTTTCAGATTATAATAAACCCCATAGGTCTGGAGAATGATTTTAGAGCTATGATGAGATCACGCCAGTGGGACATAATTCCTCGATAGCTCTGATCTAAAGTATTTCTAGTTGTTGGTATATTGAGTCAGAAATTAATGATACCGATAAGACTGGCATGTCCTATGTAGGCTCAGAAATGAGGGTTGTTGATCTCACAACCACTTATGTGGCGATACTAATACAAAGATTTGGGTGCTCATTAGAGAATAAGTTTATTGAATTGACCTACGAGAGAATATCAGATGGAGTCTTATTTATATGTCAACTGATGATTCTCTAGTGAAAGTTATGTAAGTGATCCTTAGACCTGAGATCACCATGGTACCTTATGTACATGGATCTATATTTTAGTTCACTACCTATCTTGATCCTTTGATCTTTGTGTGGAGTGTTCTGAATATGGTGAAGTGTGTATGGAGGTTGTGAGTGATCAATAAGAGATCAGTCACTCCTAATAAGAGGAGCGAACATCCTATGTGATCTCATAGGACGGTGATTCTGAAAGCCTTTGGCCAAAGCAGGATGATAATTAGAAAAAAAAATTAATATATTATCAATTAAATTATTACCTTCAGATCGAGATACATATAGATAAGTGATTAGATTTGACATATTTCTATGACCATTGCTCATCTAGGATATTGTTTGACTGAAGGATTGAATTACACGAGAACTTGCCATTGAAGGATCTTTTGGTAATTTTTTATCAAAATTTTACATCTTTCGAATAGTCATGACATATTGCTAGACATCAATTTTGACTTATAGACTCATCAAAATTAAAAGAATTTAATTTTAAAATTAATTTAGAAGAGTCCAAGTTGATTGGGACTCTTTAGGTGACCTAATCTCATCGGATTAGGATTACGTCAAGAGTCTGGATCCACTGCTAGCTAGATTTGAAATTCAATGGGTCACACACTTTAGAATTTGCCTTTGATCTGATCTAATTAGAGTTTAATATAAATTTTATGGGTTAATTTGATATGCTAGCACTTTGTATTAACCCAAGTTCCCAAATTGGTTTAGTTCAAAGTGTTTAAGCTAACTTAGACCAGTTGCCTTTTACCTAATAGGATTGGGTCAATTTGGATTGGATCTTTATCCAACTTGAACCAGTTTTAAGTAGAGAAGGACTCCTCTGCACCTACCAAAAGTCATGACAAAATATAAATGCTGCCCCCTTATTTTTGGCATGTGAAATGAAGAGTCCTTCTTGGCTCTTAATTTTTATGCATTGCCATATTTTTCCAATCAGATCTCCTATATTTTGTTACCAAAATTTATTGGATTTTTTATTAAATGTAGAAGAAGGAGAGTCTCTCTACTACAAGTATCTAGAATGCCAAAAATTTACTTGATAAATTTATTCATTATGTGGGAAGTTGAAGTGCCAAAAGTTGGCATATTTATAGGGGACGCCCCAAATGGCTAATTGCTATGATTTGTAGTTCAAACTAGAGAGAGGGATATGTTAAACATAAAAAAGAATTTGGAAAAATTTTGAGGAAGAAAAAAGAAAAATTTGAGTGGCAAAAGTTACAAGAAGGGTGGTGAGATTTTTAGCAAGTGTTGCTAGTGTGCCCTAGGGTTTGGTTTTTACATGTGTTGGAGCCAAAAATCAAATCCTAGGTTGTGTGACTTTTGAAGAGTGTCTTCTTGGTGTTATTCTGGTGGCAAGATCGAATATAACTAGATTTTGGTGTGATCATGACGTAAGTTCAAAGCCGACAGTATTTTGAAAAGACAAGGCTGTGGCAGCGCACCAGTTGGAAAAGACCTTGGCCAACTTTCGTGTGAATCACCATTGGAGGACTTCTACCTTAGAGTCTCATGGAGAACACCAATATATTTTTTTTTTATTTTAGTAAAAGTATAAAATTCTATTCTTTTTTGCATGCTTATTTTTATTTTATCGATATCGGCAAGGTGATTCTAGGATTTGGATTTTGACTCGATAGTTTTATTTGATAGAGCTATTGATGATTTGTATGATTTTAAAATTTTTAAAAATTACTTTCTACTACGTGGTCGGAACTCGACATCTACCAGATCTAAAACTTACCTTTTGGAATCTAAAAGTACTCTTGATGAAGCCTCCAAAAATAAAAGATAAGGTGTGAAACTCCTTTTGGGAGGCCAAGAGGGTGTGCACAAAAGGGGGGTGTGCACAAGGAGGGCACTAGTTTCTAGCACCTCCTTTCTTTCCTTTTTGGGTTGGTGGCCAAAAAATCCTTGGATTTTTTGCTACTAGGACATGGAGAAGACCAGAGAGAGAGGAAGGAAGAGAGAGAAAGGTTGGGGAGAAAATAATTTTGTATTTCTTTGATTCTTTGAGTCCGAATACAGTGTATATTTATATACAGGGTTAATATAACCCAACCCAAAAACTCTCCTGACTAACTCATTATAAGATTGTGCTCATCCAAGCCCATGTACACCCATAACTTGACCTAATCTCATAATCTTAGACTCAATCCTAGCCCAAATATAAGTTAACCCCTCAAGGCCCAAAATTCCTAGGTCTTAAGATCCGAAAGGCTGACAGCCTTTCGTCCTAGGGCCCAAACTAGCCCTAAAAATCTTATGACCACCTTATGGACTTTAGACCTTGGTCTTAGCCTTGGTCCCTTGAGCCTTGAGAGCACCACATAAGGCCCAACAACCCTAGAGTCCAATGTGACTGGACTTTCTCCCTTGCGCCTTCCCTTCTCTCCATGCCTTCATCACACAAATTGGTTTGTGTGCTGAATATTCCATGCCAAAGCCCTTCTGTTGTCACCCATTAGTGATAGGATTAGGTTGGATTGGTTTTGAATTCAAAGTTGTTTGAATTTCAAAATTTATGTTGATCCCTATCCTCCCACACACTGGCCCCTTGTGAAGGGCACTTAATATGTGCGACAAAAGAAAGTGTTCTTGAATTATTTTCCCACACTAAAGGCTTATTAACCACCCTCTTTCATCTAGATTTGGATGGGATCAAGTGCCATTTGATTTCAAATTCTAAGAGAGTTTGAATTTGAATCAAATAAGTCATTATCTCATCCCTATTCCTATAGTGCAGCATCCATAAAATACTTATGATTTTATGCATCAACAAATCTCAGATTTTTTATCGTAAGATAGCTGACAAAGAGAGGGGCCAAACATCCTTGTGGGGCATGAGGTTAGGGGTGGGTTTCTATCTCTTGGCATGAGCATTGGAGGAGATCCATCTCCTTTTAGCTAAGAGATCTAGAATCGTTCTAGGATTTTTGGGTGAGAAAAAAGCTAAAGAGAAGAGAGTCTTCATTTCATTTTCCTCCACCATCCAGCAACCTTCATTGATCCGTCTTCAATATTGAAAGGGTTTGAGTTAATCGAAGAAGGAGACCAAATCAGATATGTTATTAAAAGCCGTCTATGTGAGCTAGTACTCTCGTGGAAGGTTGATCAGTTTGAGGATTTTATGTGGATGATCCATATAGGCCGAACACCTTGTGCATATTAGATATGTGCCCTAGAAGCTAATTGTTGCCTGACATATTTTATAATTTTAGGATTTAATTTTATACATATAATATTTTTATTATTAATAAAGGGCTTTATATTTTAATCATGTTTATGTGTCTATGATTTATTCTAAAAATTAACAAAGATGATTTTTATATATTCTCAAGATGTTAAAAATTTGAGACATACATTAATTAGTGATTAGTTTCTAAATATTCTTAATCAAAAGATTTAAAAGAAGAGTGTCCTATAAGCCAATCGTAAGTGTGTTGCGATGGGACTTTCTTTAAAATTTTTCAACTCATGAAACGACATTTATTATTTGAGGCATTGATTCATCATATTAGCTGCATCTTAATATATCTAAGATTATGATGAATCCCAAAGATTAGGATAATAATTTTAAGAGATATGAATGGGTCATGCCAGTGAGACCTAAAATTCTAATCTTAAATATTCTTGATCGTAGGAGCAAGTCGAGGATCAATGTTTCAGATAGACTGGCACATACTATGTATGCTCAATGGAGAGGATGGCAGATCTCACTAGCCACTTGTGTGAGACACTAATACAAGGATGTGGGTGTTCATTTGAGAAATGAGTCCATTGAATTGACTCAATGAAAGAGAACATCTAATGGAGCCTTATTTGCATGTCAAAGATGGTTCTCTAAGTGGGAGTTGTGCAAGTGATCCTTAGACCTGAAACCACCATGGAATCTTGTGCACATGAACCCATATTTTGATTCATACTCAGGCATAGTATTAAGACATGTACGGGATATTTTGGATATGGTGGAGTGTGTATGAAGGTTGTGAGTAGGTCAATATGGAATCGATCACTCCTGGTAAGAGGAGATCGCATCTTGTGTATTCTCAATCCTAGATGACTCAGAAAAGTCTTTTGGCCAAAAGCAGGAAGGAGATTAGAAAGAGTTTCTAATACTTCTTCATTGGAGTCATTATTGGTTAATTAAAAATTGATATGAATATGTGTTTGAGTTTGACATGATTCCATACTCATGAACATATTCAGGGTGTAAGGATGATCGAAGGATTGAATTGTACGGTAATTTGTCACTGAAGGATAGATTTGGTATTTTCATCAAATTCTATATCTTCTGGATAATTATGATACATTGCTAGATATCAATCTTGACTTATAGATTTTTGATCGAATTAAAAAGTTTAATTCGATTGCCAATTAGAAATTATTCTAATTATTAAACTCGGGTTAGCTCGATTGGACCAAAATTGATTAGATTGAAATCTAATCAAATTTGATCAACTTATACCTGGACCTACTACCGATTAGATGTGAAACCCAATGGGTCACACACATATGGAAATTGTCCAAGGACCATTTTGAAAAAGGTTGATTAGAATTTTGGATTCAATCAGGGTTCCGGTAAGCATGCTAGCACATGTGGAAACCCTTGCTCCTTTGGAGATGAATTTTGTCCCATCCCTTGCTAATTAGATAGCTCAATTTGGTAGACATTTGGATCAGGTTATATCACCTAGAAGCAACCCAAATTGGGGCACCACATCCCATGTTAACACCAATTATGATGAGTCTAAGTTGTGGTGGACTCTTGGTGCAAAATAGATTCTGCATACAAGTGTTGGCATGGGTAGAAGAAAAAATATGTGTGATAGCTCACACCACCTTCCATCCTCTGGTACATATCTCAAAGTATGAGATATATTTTTTCTAAAATTTTTGGGGAAGAGAAAAAATTGGAAAACGAAGGGTGTCTCGTGCGCGCACGCAGAAGTGTTGCATCTCTTTGTGATTTGGAGAGTCCTTCTCCCTATCAAATACTTTTAGATTAGAATGATTTTTGGTGATAACATTATAAATTTGATAAGATATGTTTGATAATTTTTTTGGAATTTTTCCAAACTTATCTAGATGCCAAACAGATACCATAAGTTGGTCCTGATGCTTGCACATGCGGTGATCAGCACTTGTGTGAAGAGGTGCAAGAATAGCATCCTTTGATAAGAATTTTATCACTATTTTTAATTTTCTAAAATTTAGATTGAATCTCCAATCTACATAAATTTTTGAGAATTTTTTTGATTTGAGAAGAGATATGAAAATATCCCTTCTTTGGTTGCATACGCGCAGACCAGGGTGCTGATCGACGTATCATGGATAAGAGTCCTTGTGCTTGAAGGAACTCATATCTCTGATAATCAGATTAGATATGCCTTTTGGATAAGGCATGTCCCTCTCTTTTGGCATCTCTCTGATGGCTATAAATAGGCTAGGGCACTGGGTATCCGAGGAATCGATGAGGGGTTTCCAATTTCTCTCCTGTTGCTCTCCTTTCTTTCTTACAACCTATCTTAGTTTTAGAACAAGGCTTTGGGATTTAAGACAAAGCCTTATCTGGTCCTAACAAGGGTTGTAAGGGTCCTAAAGAAAGAGAATCAGAAGTCTAAAGGAGGTTCTAAGAGGGTGAGGTCAGGTTCTTGATGAAACTTGATCGGTACGAGGCTAGTCGAGTTTTAGGAGCTAGACTCTTGAAGCAAGGTGAAGAAGGAGTGCTGTCTTTGGTTCAATTTCCATGTGGATCATCATTGGAGAGTGAACACTTGGACATCTTGTGAAAATTAGGATTAGCACTACAGATATTCTTCTTATCCTAATTTATATTTATTGTGATTTGATTATTATAGTCAAGAGTTTTTGGGCATTAGGGCTTTCGGTGCATTGGGTGTTTTGAATGAAAATTTTAAACACCTAACCTTTCTGCTGTGCCACCGAAACCCAACAGTGGTATTAGAGCCTATCTTGATTTATATAATCAAATATTAAATTATTTTCTTAATTGTGATCAAGCATGAGTTTTTGGTTTGGTTCAAGTTGGGTCAAGGGTTGAACCCGATTGAACATCCAAATCCTATCATGTCTTAGAGATATGTTTTAAATATGAAATACATGATGTATATGTAGAATTTTCTTAGTAGCTTAATACTCTAATTGGAGTTCATCACCAGGCCGTCCGGTCATAAAAGCAAGAAGGGTTTAGAGACCCTCTCTTCTTATTCAATAGGGTACTCTTATGGTGTGTAGGGGTGCCACTGTGATGTTCCAAGAAGAAAAACCATGAAAAGAGTGTTTTATATTCATGCATGTTATTAGAACTTTATGCATATATGATATGTTTGAGATATTTAGTTATAATCATATTGTATGATTCTGCTTCCATATCTTAGAGATATTATAAGATGTCATAATTAGTTGTTATGATTATTAAGATACAACTATTATAGTGTATTCTTATGATAGATTGAACTAGAATGTGTTTGAGACCATTAAAGTCCTCATAAAAATCATATTAAGTCATAGTATTGTGAACCAAAGCTGACCTATTTTCTTGAATCGATTAATTAATTGGTGTCTAAGGAGTGTTTCAAGTACGCTGGTTATTTAATTGGTTCCATTGCTGATCTGACCAATTTTATTGGTATCTAAGAAAAGCAATGGGGGGATTCCCACCAATCTTAACATTTTTCTAGTCAATTAGATTAGTTCGAATCTTGAATGAAGGTAGCTTAGTGTTTTAAACACTACTAAGGGCCTTCCTTCATACTAGGTTAATGTTACATCATGAACTATGGCTAGTTTGTTGTGTTACCATAAGGCTTGTCATAAGGATTGATATAACATAATCCTAGTGCATAAAAGATGCTTACGGCAATTTTGGATATACTGCTTTGTTGTGCTAACACAAGAGCAATTATATTCGATTTTGACTGTATTGAAATGAAAGGTCTTACTTAACTAAAATATTATAGCTTGTTGTGTTAACACAAGGCTAATAATATTTTAGAGACCAAGATAAAATATTGAGAATTGCATGAGATGTAATTGGAAAGAGTTTTCTACCTATAAGCTCATAAGGGTTTGTTGTGTTAACACAAGATTGTTATGAAGAATTAGGGTCTCAATTCCACTAAGATAAATATAAAATATATCTCGTTTACCATAGGAGAGGGCTATGGTATCTGATAAAATAGTGGGAGATATAACTAGTTTTAAAAATCCTCATCTAGTTATGCATGTCAAACATGAGTGGTCTGCTTATACTATTATTTTATGTAGATTTAAGTCTACATTATGGCTTCTTTATTTTCATCCCATGATATAATAAATAAAACTATGTTGATCGATATAACTATGTAGATTTATATCAGAAAAGAACTCCGATATTCTGGATATTTCTGACCCTAGATTGGTCGATAATAATGAGAAGGTAATGATGTCTGCATGGATCTTATTTGTGGCAAATTTAAAAATTGAAAGTATAATTACAAGAATAATCTTGTAAGATTGAAGTAGGGTGCAAGTGGTGTGATACAGACCTATTTTTTAATTGAATGATTCAGACTCTGATATTTGGGTATTGGATACCACCTGTGGATCATACTTTTATAGTTTGTTACTGTAACTATAGAATATCAAAGATCTGAAAAAAGATAACCTCGAGCTTTATGACGTAAGTGGAGAGTCCATTAGCGCAGAGGCTGTAAAAATCTGTATGTTTGATTTACCTTCGAGCAAAACTTTAGAATTAAAAGACTGTTATTCATGCCAAAGGTCATTAGAAATATTATTTCTATACCTTTGTTATTAAAATAAGGTTATAAAATAAAGCTAATGAAAAATAGATACTTTATTTTTTTTTTAATAAATTTTATGGCAATGGTTATATTGATAACAATCTTTTAATTCTTTCACTCAATAAAATATTTTTTATATTAAAAAAAATATGAAAAGAAAGAGAGAAAATGTGAATATCACATATCTCTGGCATTGTTGCTTTGGTCATATTAGTGAGTCAAGGATAAATAAGTTATACAAAGAAGAATTCTTTGACCCAAATGATTATGAATCATTAGAAACTTATAAATCTTGTCTCATGGGTAAGATGACCAAGACTCTATTTTCTGGATATGGAGAGAGAATAAGTGAGTTATTAGCTCTAGTACATATAAATGTATATGGACCGATAACAACTCAGGCCAAAAAAAGATACTCCGATCTTTATAGATGATTTATTAAGGTTCGAATATATGTATCTTATGAAACATAAATTCAAAATTTTTAATAAGTTTAAGGAGTACCAAGGTATGGTCGAGAAATAAACTGAAAAAAAAAGTATCAAGCTTCTTCGATCTGATCGAGGAGGAGAATACTTATCTATTGAATTTTTTTATCATCTTAAAAGTAAAGGTATTCTCTCTTAATGGATCCCTCCTAATATGCCTCAGTTAAATCGTGTAACAGAAAGGAGAAATCATACTGTGATGGATATGATGCGGTCCATAATATGCTTCATTAATCTCCCTATATCTTTCTAGGGATAATGCCCTAGAGACTGCCATATATATATTAAACAGAATACCTTCAAAGTCTGTTGTAAGTACTCTATATGAGATATGGAATGGAAGGAAGCCTAATCTTAAACATCTTAAGACTTTGGGCTGTCCTACTTATGTCAAAAATATTTTTGGACATAAGCTTAATGCTAAATCAGACAAGTGTAGGTTTATAGAGTATCTTAATGAAATTAATAGATATTATTTCAACCACCCTACTGAATAAAAGGTGTTTGTTAGTAAGCACGCCACTTTCTTGAAATATGAATTTATCCAAGAACGAGACAGTGGGAGGAATATTGAATTTATGAAAGTCATGATCTACAAACCGATCCAGAAATACCAGTGGTTGGACCACAAGAAGATCCTCAATCAAAAGTACCCAAGGATGAGGTACATCCACTATACATATCTCTTCTCCGATGGTCAGATAGAGTGAGTCAAGCATCTCTGAGATATAATTTTGTCATTGAGAATAACAATTCTATCAACATCATTTAGAATATTGATCCACTGACCTATTCAGAAGCTGTCATGAATAGAGACTCAAACAAATAACTGAAAGCTATGAAATCTGAGATGGACTCGATGAATACCAACCAAGTGTAGACCTTGGTTGATGCACCTGAGGGAGTGACCCCAATAAGGTGCAAGTGGATCTTCAAAAGAAAGATCAGAGTAGATGGCCAAGTAGAAACCTACAAAGCTAGGTTAGTGGCAAAGGGTTTCAGTCAAAGGCAAGAAATTGACTATGATGAAATCTTCTCACTAGTGGCTATGCTCAAGTCCATCTAGATTTTGCTTGCTATAGCAGCATACTACGATTATGAAATCTGGTAGATGGATGTCAAGATCGATTTTCAATAGTAATCTAGAGGAAGAGGTCTATATGACTCAGCTAGAGAGATTTATCTCAAGTGGGAGAGCAAATCAAGTATGTAGGCTAATGAGATCAATCTATGGATCGAAGCAGATTTTGAGGAGCTGGAACATCCAATTTGATATGACAGTCAAAGAGTTTGGCTTTATTAAAAATACGGATGAACGATGTGTATATAAGAAGACAAGTGGGAGTGTTATTATCTTCTTGGTTCTGTATGTCAGTGACATACTGCTCATTGGGAATGATATCCCAATGATGCAATCAGTCAAAACTTGGCTATCAAATATATTTTCCATAAAAGATTAGGGTGAAGCATCCTATATACTAGGTATAAAGATCTATAGAGATAAATCTAAAAGGATGTTAGGCTTATCCCAGTCACGATATATAGACCTCGTATTAAAGTGATTTAATATGGAGGCAAGTAAGAAAGGTTATTTATCTGTAAGTTATGGTATACATCTCTTTAAGAAAATATGTCTTAAAGACACCAGAAGAGAGGAAAAGGATGAATGAAATCTCTTATGCTTCGGCTGTGGGATCAATTATGTATGCCATGCTATATACCAATTCTGATGTAGCTTATGCTTTGGACATAGCTAGTAAATTTCAGACTGATCTAAGGAAGGATCATTGGAAAGCAGATGATAGCAAGTCAATATCAGGGTATATATTTATCCTAATTAATGGGGCAGTGAGTTGGAAGAGTTCCAAATAGCAGATAGTAGCTGACTCAACTACTGAGCTAGAGTATGTTGCTGCTAGTGAAGCCATTAAGGAAGCTGTCTGGATGAAGAAACTCATCATGGATTTAGGAGTCGTTCCTAAGATTGAAGGATCAGTGTCACTCTATTTTTATAACACTGAGACCATTATTCAAAATAAGAAACCTACGTCTCATTATAGATCCAAGCACATCCTCAGACATTTCCATCTCGTTAAAGATAAGATGTTGTCTTTGAATGATTAGACAGAAAAAATAATATAGCAGATCTATTCATCAAGGCCATACCACAGTAGCTATATAATCGCCATCTTAATTGTATGAGATACAAAGGCAATTGGCTTTAGTGCAAGTGGGAGATTGAAAGAAGAGTGCCCTATAAGCCAATCGTAAGTGTGTTGCGATGGGACTTTCTTTAAAATTTTTCAACTCATGAAACGATATTTATTATTTGAGGCATTGATTCATCATATTAGCTGCATTTTAATATATCTAAGATTATGATGAACCTCAAAGATTAGGATAATGGTTTTAGAAGATATGAATGGGTCATGCTAGTGAGACCTAAAATTATAAAATCCTAATCTTAAATATTCCTGGTCGTAGGAGCATTGAGTCGGGGATCAATATTCCAGATAGACTGGCACATCCTATGTATGCTCAATGGAGAGGATGGTAGATCTTACTAGCCACTTGTGTAAGATACTAATACAAAGATGTGGGTACTCATTGAAAAATGAGTCCACTGAATTGACTCGATGAAAGAGAACATCTAATGGAAGCCTTATTTGCATGTCAAAGATGGTTCTTAAAGTGGGAGTTGTGCAAGTGATCCTTAGATCTAAAACCACCATAGAATCTTGTGCACATGAACTCATATTTTGGTTCATATCCAGGTATGGCATTAAGACATGTACGGGGTGTTCTGGATATGGTGGAGTGTGTATGAAGGTTGTGAGTAGGTCAATATGGAATCGATCACTCCAAGTAAGAGGAGATCGCATCCTGTGTATTCTCAATCCTAGATGACTCAAAAAAATCTTTTGGTCAAAAGCAAGCAGGAGATTAGAAAGAGTTTCTAATGCTTCTTCATTAAAATCATTATTGGTTAATTGAGAATCAATATGAATATGTGTTTAAGTTTGACATGATTCCTACTCATGAATATATTCAGGATGCAAGGATAATCGAAGGATTGAATTGCATGATAATTTGCCACTAAAGGGTAGATTTGATATTTTCATCAAATTTTATATCTTTTGGATAGTCATGATATGTTGCTAGATGTCAATCTTGACTTGTAAGTTTTTGACCAAATTAAAGAGTTTAATTCGATTGCCAATTAGAAATGATTCTAATTATTAAACTCGGGTAAGCTCAATTGGACCAAAATTGATTAGATTGAAATCTAATCAAATTTGGTCAACTTATATCTGAACCTACTACTAGAAAGATGTAGAACCCAATGGATCACACACATATAAAAATTGGCCAAGGACCCTTTTGAAAAAGGTTGATTGAAATTTTGGCTTCAATCAGGGTTCCGGTAAGCATGCTAGCACGTGTGGAAACCCTTGCTCCTTTGGAGACCAATTTGGTCCCATCCCTTGCTAATTAGATAGCCCAATTTGGTAGACATTTGGGTCAAGTCATATCACCTAGAAGTAGTCCAAATTGGGGCACCACATCACATGTTAACACCAATTATGAAGTATCCAAGTTGTGGTGGACTCTTGGTGTAAAACAGGTTCTACGTACAAATATTGGCGTGGGTAGAAGAAAAAATATTATTTTTTATGAGATTAAAATTATGTGTAGTAGCTCACATCACCCTTCATCCTCTGATACATATCTCAAAGTATGAGATATATTTTTTTTGAAATTTTTGGATAAGAGAAAAAATTAGAAAATGAAGGATGTCTCGCGCGTGCGTGCAGAAGCATCGCATCTCTCTGTGATTTGGAGAGTCTTTCTCCCTATCAAATACTTTTAGATTAGAATGATTCTTGGCTATAACATTCTAAATTTGATAATATATGTTTGATAATTTTTTTGGAATTTTTTTAGACTTATCTGGATGCCAAATGGATGCCATAAGTTGGTCCTGATGCTTGCGCATGTGGTGATCAGCACTTGCGTGAAGAGGTGTGAGGATGGCATCCTTCCATGAGACTTTTATCACCATTTTTAATTTTTTGGAATCCAGATTGAATCTACAATCCACATGGATTTTTGAAGATTTTTTTGATTTGAGAAGGGATATGAAAATATCCCTTCTTTGGTTGTATGCACACAGACCAGGGTGCTGATCGACGTATCATGGATAAGAGTCCTTCTGCTTGAAGGAACTCTTATCTCTGATAATCAGATCAGATATGCCTTTTGGATAAGGCATGTTCCTCTCTTTTGGTATCTCTCTGGTGGTTATAAATAGATCGGGGTGCTGGGTATCTGAGGAATCGAAGAGGGGTTTCCAATTTCTCTCCTATTGCTCTCCTCTCTTTCTTACAACCTATCTTAGTTTTAGGACAAGACTTTGGGATTTAAGACAAAGCCTTATCTGATCCTAAAAAGAGTTGTAAGGGTCCTAAAGAAGAAGAATCAGAAATTCAGAGGAGGTTCTAAGAGGGTGAGGTAAGATTCTTGAAGAAACTTGATCGGTATGAGGCTAGTCGAGTTCTAGGGCCTAGAACTCTTGAAGCAAGGTGAAGAAGGAGCGCTGTCTTTGATTCAATTTTTGTATGGATCACCATTGGAAGGCGAACACTTGGACGCCTTATAAAAATTAGGATTAGTGCTATAGATATTTTTCTTATCCTAATTTATATTTATTATGCTTTGATTATTATAGTCAAGAGTTTCTAGGCATTAGGGCTTCCGATGCATTGGATATTTTGAATGAAAATTTTAAACACCTAACCCTTCCGCTGTGCCATCAAAATCCAACAGGATCATCATGGAGAATAGTGATCAATCCATTTGAGATCGGTACATAGTTTACCTCCCTTGTAGGCAGATGAGTCTCTGGTCTGCAGTGTAAGGACATTAGAGTGAGGGTGCAGGTGGTTGTTAGAAAATAACTTGTACTAAACATGACCAATATGAGAAATCACTTAGATATCTTCTCACTCGTCAGTGGTTGACTCGATGCTGCAGTGGTGTGAGTGGTCCTTTGACCTGCGGTGTCATCGACTATTCACAGTGAGGCTATCGAGTTTGACTACACGTTCCCTTGATCCCTAGCCATTCGGATCTTTGCTGTATATGTTGGCTACAATAGGTTCAAGTTTGCTGCTAGGAGTAGGATGTACTTAGATCGAATCTATCGATCTTGATAAAAAAAAGTCCTATGCAATTTGCAATATTGAGTTTAGAAAGTCTTTGGTCGAAGTAAGTGTGAATACTTAAAAAAAAGTTTCTACGAGATTCACAAAGAAGCTTGAGTCGAGCCAATCTAGCATATGACTGATGATGAAATTTGATGAGTGTTGAAAAATATGTCCTGAATCCAATCACCGAGGTTAATAGATGATTGTGCTCCATATAAGTATATGAATTATAAAATGATAAATGTTATCTAGCAGATTCATCATAAGAAATATATCTTTTAAAATAGAACTCATATGTTATGATGAAGTCCTTAGAACTATTATCAAAATGATAAAGGAGGATTTATCATGTGCTTCTTAAATCCTGCTCCCGACCAAGTGATATAATTGTCACAAGGATGACAATTGTATTGAGTGTAGGTCATTGTATTGTTGGAAAAGGTGCAGGATTTCATGCATGAATTTCAAAATTTTTTTGAAATATAACACAGCGGAACATATAAATTAAAAAATTTAATCTACAAATGCATGTAATCAAATTACTAAACCCTATAATTAGGATCTATAATATGTCATATTGCATTTATAAATCAAAAAATAAAAGATTTGGTATTGATCAAATCAATACCCTAGATTTAAAATATTTTTAGATCAAAAACCTAGATCATATCTAGATAAAAGAAGAGATCAGATCTCTTACCTTCATGCTGGTTGAGAACTCCACAATTGATTTTCTTTGTTGCCTTTGGAGCCGCACATACGTTCAACTTCTATAGGTGATCCACACGAGGCTGCAACAAAATTGAAGGTTCGTCAAACGAAGATCCGCTCGAAGTGCTAGCTTCTTGCAGAACCCTCCGGATGGTTAATCTAAAAAATATTCTTCAGATCTCTTGGATATTTTAAGAGATGAAGAATATGAGAAGGAATAAGAGAGAAGTCAAACCTTTTGACCTCCCTAAAATCAAAATTAATATTTAATAAAAAAGGGTCCTAAGAGAAGACAGATCTTCTCCTTCAGTACATCAACAATTGATATCCTGAAAATATCTCTATGCTAGGACTTGAGAAGACCTTCTTCTCTTGATATTTTTTTAGTTTTTAGATCTTATGATATCTAATTTTTTTCATAAAATAATCTCATGATTTATGGAGAAGAAGGGTTCTAAAAGAAACCTTAAGAAAAGACCTTCTTTTCTTCTTCTTCTTCCATCAGAACATGATCATATCATGTCCAAAATAAGATCACCATGCTCCAACTCTTTGGAGCATGAATTCACCACGCCATCCCTCTTTCTCTTTCAAATTTTTTATCATATATAAAAAAAAATATAAAACAAAGAGATATTATTATGAAAAGAAAAACAATAAGAGAAGACAATCTTGTCTCTTACCTTTCTCTCAACAAGACATCAACCTTTGAACTCTTGATTGAAGACTTTCCTCCAAGGATTTTGGTACCTCAAACCACCCATGTAATCCTTTCTTCTCTCTCATATTTTTATCACATGAAAACACAAAAACAAAGAGAAAAAAAATAAGAAAGAAAATCAATAAGAGAAGACAATCTTCTCTCTTACCTTTCTTCTCTACAAGACATCAACTTTTGATCTCTTGTTAGAGGACTCTCCTCCATGGATTTTAGTGTCTAAAACCTCCCATGTCTTTCTTGTTCTCCTCTGGTATTTCTCTCAATTTTCCATGAATTTTTTACTCCTATATCATGGCATATGGGGCGGCCTCCTTTTATATGGCAGACTAGGTCATAAGACCTAGTCTAACAAGGAGTCCTTGGGGTGTCCAACTCTTGGATGCCCCCTATCTAATTTATTTCATCGATAGCATGAAAATAACCACAAAAGGGCAACAAAAAAGAGGATAAACATGGGGGAAGTTGGCACAAGAGAGGGAGGAAAGAGTCCATGTGAAGAGGGACTCTTTCAAAAAGAGAAATAGGCTAAATCACTTTCCACAATGAACCAAATTAATTTTCATATTGAACCAGATCAAATCTGATTCAAATCTCTAAAATAAATGGTGTGAGATTATTTCTCTTAGATGTAAAAATCATAGAAAAATTATCTAGAATTAATTTGTGGGCATGGGCTTTGATTTTCTTAGGTGGCGCAAGAGAAGATGGAATCTTAGTCTAACTAGGATTCTTATTTAGATTAGGTCAAATACTTTGAATCTAATTTAAACTAATTATAACCTAATTAATGATGATCCTAGTCCAACTAGGAGTCTAATTAAATCAGATTAAATTATATTTAATTTAAATCCTAACTTAATTAGGAATTAGGTACATACAAGTCTTAGTCAAACAGGGACTTGTTCTCCCTTGCAACTGGCTTATCCAATAAACGAACTAGACTTAATCCAATTAAATCCAAACTAATTCTAATTGAATAATATTCATTAGGC
>NC_026002.2:61119494-61172341 GCF_000442705.2 Elaeis guineensis | reverse complement strand
TGCAATGCAGAGACCTGATTTCGAGAAATGGCTTGAAGCCATGAAATCCGAAATGGAGTCCATGAAGGTCAACGATGTATGAACATTGGTTGACCTACCTGAAGGGGTTAAACCCATTGGTGTAAATGGGTCTTCAAAAGGAAAGGGGTGTAACGAAAAGGTGGAGACTATAAAGCCCATCGTAGCCAAGGAGTATCGTCAACGTTATGGTATTGACTATGATGAGATGTTTTCCCCTGTGGCAATGCTCAAATCTATTTGGATAATGCTTGCAATAGCTGCCCATCTAGATTATGAGATCTGCAGATGGATGTAAAGACAGCTTTCCTGAATGGAGAGCTGACCGAAGAGGTGTATTGATATAACCTGAGGGGTTTAATCTACAGATGAGTCCAAGGTATGCAACTTCAGAGATCCATTTATGGATTGAAGCAAGCTTCTCGAGTTGGAACATGCATTTTGATAAGGTGATCAAAACGTATGGCTTCATTAAGAATGGAGAAGAGCCCTGCATCTATAAATGGGCAAATGTCCAGTTGTGGTATTCCTTATCTTGTACGTGGATGACTTCTCTTAATCGAGAATGACATCCCCGCACTACAGGGAATAAAAGTTTGGTTGTCATCACAGTTCTCCATGAAGGATTTGGGTGAAGCATCCTACATCCTAGGGATGAAGATCTATAGGGATAGATCTAAAAGGATGCTTGGGTTATCCCAGTCCATGTACATAGACACTGTGCTGAAGAAGGTTCAGCATGGAGAATTTCAAGAAGGGCTATCTACCGATAGCCATGGAATTTCTCTCTCTAAGAAGGATTGTCCGACAACTCCTGAAGAGAGAGAGCATATGAGTAGAGTCCCATATGCTTCAGCCGTGGGATCTATCATGTACGCCATGACATGTACAAATCAGATGTGGCATACTCACTAGGAGTAGTGAGTAGATACCAATCTGATCCTGGAGAAAATCACTGGAAAGTGGTTAAAGCCATCCTTAGGTATTTGAGAAATACTAAGGACCAATGGTTGGTTTATGGCAAGTCAGATCTGAAACTTATGGGGTTCACAGACTCTAGCTTCCAATCTGAGCATGATGACAGCAGGAGCGTGTCGAGTTATATCTTTACTCTGAATGGTGGAGCCATCTGCTGGAAGAGTTCCAAGCAGCATACTGTGGTAGACTTTGTTTGTGAAGCGGAGTACATCGCAGCATCGGATGCCACGAAGGAAGCTGTGTGGCTAAGGAAATTCATCACCGAGCTCAGAGTAGCATCCTCCCTCGATGGTCCAGTCCTGCTCTACTGCGATAGCACTGGTGCCATAGCTCAGGTGAAGGAACCCAAAGCACATCAGCGGACAAAGCACATCTTGCGCCGCTTCCACCTGGTCCGAGAGATCATGGATCGAGGCAACATCGACCTTCAGAAGATCGATGGAAAGGAGAACCTAACTGACCCCTTCACTAAAGCCCTGGCGATAAAGGAGTTCGACAACCACAAGTCGAAGATGGGTATTAGATACTGTGCCGAGTGGCTTTAGGACAAGTGAGAGTTGTTGGAAAATGTGTCCCAAAAAACCAATCGTCAAGCTGTTGACGGTTGAGCAACCAAGTATTGTAATTGATTTGTTAATAAATAAAATATATTTGATATTTTCATCATAAGCTTTCATCTTCTAATGAACTCCGTTGTTATGATAAAGTCCTTAGGACTATTTAGATTCGATAAAGAGAGGATTTATCGATTAGTCCTTAAAACTGTTCACGACCAAATGATAGGCTGTTAATAAGGACAACAGCTTCTATCGAGCATAGATCGCTGTAGGCCATATGGGTTGGTTGTCTTCTTAACCAAGGAGTGTGGAGACACTGGTATGGCATACAGGTGAGATGTAAGGGTACATCATCATTGAACGTGACCAACTCCAGAGTATTCTGCTGTCGAGAATGTCTCTAATGGGATATAGGTATAAGTGTCCCTTAGACTTGAGATCGCCTCAGTGACTTGCAAGCAACTCACTGTGCTTTGGTACTGGACTAACTGAATTTCTAATTCAGGGATGGAAGGCTTCTGGCACAGTCAAGTACTTGCGAAGTCAGAGTGTGATCGATGGGATTGACCACTCCAAGAGTTGGAGAAGAATGAGTCGCTGTATTTCAATTTAGCAAAACCTTGGCCAGGGTAATCCATCAAATGGATTTGATATTTTGAAATACAATTGTGGACAACCTGATCAGAGTTGACAGTTAAACTCTGGGGTGTCCTATGATCATTTTGGTCAAGGGGATGAATTATATAAAAACTATATCCGCATGGGTTCTAAGGATGTTGTTCTACACATTCAACCTATCCGATCGTCGGGTACCATTGCTAGATGGTCACTTCGATTGTATAGGAATTTGTTCCTATACTACCGACTTAGGTTCGAACCTATGAGGTCACACACATTAGAGTTCATGATCTGATCAGATGTTTGATCAACGATTAAGAATCGTTCTAGGGTTAAATGATCAATACGATTGACATTTAACCAGTACAAGTGTTGCAGGAGGATCGATTAGCAATTTGATTGCTAATTGGCTTAATTTGATTAAGCCAATGGGGTGAGATTAAGTCTAATTAAATATGATTTAATTAGATTTGATTTGGGCTTGATTGGATCAAGTCCAATTGGTTTATTGGATAAGCCAAGTGCAAGGAAAAACTAGTCCTAGTTCAACTAGGACTTGGGTCAATCTAATTTCTAATTTGATTAGAAAATTAAATTAAATTTAAATCTAATTTAATCTGATTAAATTAGGTTCTTAATTGGGTTAAGATCTATTTTAATTAGGTTGATCTAATTTTAATTTGATTTGGTTTGGGAAACCAAATTAAAACAAGTCATAAGACAGAATCCTAGTAGGACTAGGATTCCACCTTGCGCCACAGAAGCCTTCTCCACGCCCTCTCTCTTATTCAACGCCAATCTCCACTTATTTTGTGCAAAAAAGCCCTCTCCCAGATCTCTCCCACGTTCATAAAAGGTCTCCTCTCTTCTTTCTTACATGGAAGGTGGTTTGGATCAAATCTAAAAGGAATAAGTTTGGATTTCGAATTCTATGAGATAGAGTTTTAGAAATCCAAAACTCTTTCAATTTTGCACTGAATTTATCCAAATTTTTTTTGAAATTTTTGTGGCTTTTAGGGTATATATTGTATACCCTTTTTTGGTAATCCATACATAAAAATATGAAGGAGGTGCTCAAGAGTTGGGCATCCCTAACTTGCCATGTTTGGATAAGCCTTGACTAGGTGTTTGACCTAGACAAAGACTCTAATATCTCTCTATATAGATGAGTTTCTTCATGAAATTTTAGAAGAAGTTATAGATTTGAGATACCTTTGTGTCCAAAAATCAGAGAGAAATACCTTTTGGTTGTGGAGATATAAAAGATGCAAGTTTGGGTGTCTAGAGAGAAAACGTGAAGAAGAAGAGGGTCTTCTTCTAGGGTTTTTGTTTTCATATCTTTCCTCCCTCCATCTGAGTTTCTTGAGAGTGTCTCAGATATGAAACTCCTCCTTCTACTTTCCATCTTTGAAAGAGTCCAAATCAAGAAGAAGGAGGCACCTGATCAACCATCAAAGAAGGATCAGCGCAGTACTAGCATACTGTGCTGATTTCCTGAAGCAGGACTTCTGATCGAGATTCGTGGGCTCGTGTGGATGACTCCTAGAGGCCGGATGCATGTGCGGCTTGCAACATCATCCTCAAGCCCAGATCAACAAGATTAGAACATCTAACTTGCAAGGTAATAGATCTGATCTATTGTTTAATACATACATTAGATGTAGTATAGAAACATGTTGATATGATCAACATGTAGTTCATGCTATATTTATATATTTTAATTTTTGATTTAATGCTATGTAATAATCATGTAATAGGATCTTAGATCTAGAGATTTTTTGATTTTAGAAAATAAATTTTAATTTATTTTAGTCTTCCGCTGTATGATTTTGAAACCCTAGATCTGGTTCCTACATTTTTGACTCCTATATCATGGTATATGGGGCGGCCTCCTTTTTTATGGCAGACTAGGTCATAAGACCTAGTCTAACAAGGAGTCCTTGGGGCATCTAAGAGCCTCCTTTTATATGGCAGACTAGGTCATAAGACCTAGTCTAACAAGGAGTCCTTGGGGTGTCCAACTCTTGGATGCCCCCTATCTAATTTATTTCATCGATAGCATGAAAATAACCACAAAAGGGGCAACAAAAAAGAGGATAAACATGGGGGAAGTTGGCACAAGAGAGGGAGGAAAGAGTCCATGTGAAGAGGGACTCTTTCAAAAAGAGAAATAGGCTAAATCACTTTCCACAATGAACCAAATTAATTTTCATATTGAACCAGATCAAATCTGATTCAAATCTCTAAAATAAATGGTGTGAGATTATTTCTCTTAGATGTAAAAATCATAGAAAAATTATCTAGAATTAATTTGTGGGCATGGGCTTTGATTTTCTTAGGTGGCGCAAGAGAAGATGGAATCTTAGTCTAACTAGGATTCTTATTTAGATTAGGTCAAATACTTTGAATCTAATTTAAACTAATTATAACCTAATTAATGATGATCCTAGTCCAACTAGGAGTCTAATTAAATCAGATTAAATTATATTTAATTTAAATCCTAACTTAATTAGGAATTAGGTACATACAAGTCTTAGTCAAACAGGGACTTGTTCTCCCTTGCAACTGGCTTATCCAATAAACGAACTAGACTTAATCCAATTAAATCCAAACTAATTCTAATTGAATAATATTCAATTAGGCTTGATCTCAGCCTAATTGCTCAATCAGATTGAGCAAATTAACAATTCAATTGCTAATGATCCTCCTGCAACACTTGCATTAGGTCAAACATCAATCACATTGATTGTTTAATCTTAGAACGATTCTCAATTAACCATCTGATTAGGTTACAATCTCTTATGTGTGTAACCCTATAGGTTTGAACCTAAGCTGGTAACACAAAAATCAATTCCTGTACCAGTCAAAGTAACCATCTAGCAATGGTTCCTGACGTCCAGATAGGTCGAATGTATGCAAAGCAACATTCTAAGAATCCTGATCCATGATTACCGTATAATTCATCCTTTTGATCAATAATGCTCAAGATGACTTTGAGTATGCTGTCAATCACTCATACAAGTCATCTCTATTGCGTTTCAAGATTTTGCAAATCCCATGACTCCTCACGAGTATTATCCAGGTCTAGATTTTGTTAAATTGAAACACAGTGAGATATTCTCTTCTTGAAGTTAATCAGGAGTGGTCAATCCCATCTTGACTCACACACTGACTTCACAAGTACTTGACTATACCCAAAAATCTTTCGAACCTATATTAAAAATACAGACAGTCCGACACCAAAGCATAGTGAGTTGCTTGCAAGTCACCTTGGTGACTCAGATCGGAGGGACACTTATACCCATTGGTCTTAGCTAACTACTCTTGATAGTAGAGTGTTACATTGGTCACGTTCAATGCAGATACACTCCTACATCTCACCTGGATGTCATACTAGTGTCTTCACACTAGTTGGTTACGAGGACAATCAATGCATATGGCATATAGCGACCTACACTTGATAAGTTATTATCCTCGTTAATAACTTATCATTTGATCGTGAATAGTTTAAGAACCATCTGATAAATCCTCTTTTATTGATTGATTATGGTTCTAAGGACTTCATCATAATTTAGGAGTTCATTAAGGAAGATAGAACTTTTATGATGAACTTGCCAAATAACTAATATTATTAGATAATTCATATACTAATTTCAATCATCTATCACTTAGATAATTGACTTTAGGATACATTTTTCAACAACTCCCACTTGTACTAAAGCCAATCAGAATGATATCAAATATCTTATCTTCCACTTGAGTTCGTAGAACTTCTTAGTTTTGAGGCCTCAGCAAATGGGTTGGTCAAGTTCTCCTTTTTCATCGATCTTCCAAAGATCGATGTCACCCTGATCTAAAATCAAAAGTGATAGTAATACAAAGTATGCTGGTCCTTCGATTCTTTAGCCAGATTTATGGCTCCAGTGCTACAATAGGACTGGACCATCGGTAGAGGGTGCCACTCCAAACCTGTTAATGAAGCTCAGCAATTACACAGCTTCGATGGCAGCATCATATGCTATGATGTACTTTACATCACTAACTGAGTAGACTAAAGTATCCTGCTTGGAACCTTTCCAGCAGATTGCTCCTACAATTAGGATATGATCCCACACTTTCTTGTTGTCATCTTGATCTGACTAAAATTGAAACATCCACATGTTTAAAGTTAGTATTTTCATATTTGAGTCACTGGATCTTAGTATTTTTTAAATACTTAAGGATTGTCAATACAGTCTTCCAGTGGTTCTTACTTAGATCAGACTGGTATCCACTACAATTAGTGAGTATACCATATCTAGTCTTGTACATGGAGAAATTAGATGACTCCCAAATCTTTATTCTTTACAATGCTGGAATGTCATTCTCGATTAAGAGAATTTCATCCATAAGCAACACAAAGAATAACACTACAGAATATTTTACCCACTTGTAAATGTAGGATTCCTCTTTATTCATAATAAAGACATATGTTCAAAATGTATGTTCTAACTCTAGGATAATAGCGAAACAAGCTTTATAGGTCTCCACCTTCCCATCTGTGCTACTCTGATCTTTTTGAAAAATCCATTCACACCTAATGGGTTTTATCCCTTCAGGTGAATCATCTAGTGTCTATACACTATTGATTTTTATGGATTTCAATTTGGATTTAATGGCTCCAAGCCACTTCTCAGAGTTAGACCACTACATTGCATTTACTTTAATGGGCTCCAAGTTTGATCTAATCAAATCCGGTTCTGTAGGTTTACTAGATTATGTCGGTTCATTTTCTACCGATCAAACTTTCAAGTTCAACTTGATAGGCATCAGTTCCTTCTCTAAAGAACTTTTTTCCAAAAGGAATGCCCTATTGCTGATGAGCATCTTATGTTCTTCAGCATGATAGAATTAGTAACTCTTAAACACCTATTGGACCATGAACCAAGTTTATCTGTATGCAAACCTTTGAAATAGGTTGATCAACTCCAAACCCAAAGGTGAGAGAGTCTAGGTCTATGCCCGATCCATATCTCATATGGAATCTGCACAACAGACTTACTCAGTATATTTTCAGACTAAAATAAGTAATCACACAAGAGCACAATCCTGAAACAGACAGATTAATGAACCTTATGATGGATTGAATCATGTCTAACAAAGTTTAACTTCTCCTTTTAGATACACTGTGTTCTGAAAAAGAATCCACTGAGAGAGAATTCAATTCTCTCCTAGATATGTCATCCTTTTCATCGTTTGAATCATTTGAACATTTCAAATGATTTGGCCAGACGCACCCATGCCCAGATAGGTCGTCTATAATGAAATATTAATATCTTCTTCTGGCACTTAAGTTCACAGGTCTACATACATCACTATATATGAGACTTAGAACTTTATCAGCTCCTTCACCTTTTTCATTAAAAGGTGACTTTGTCATCTTTCCAAGAAGATAAGACTCACAGGCTATTAATGATTCACAATCATTGATGTCGAGATTTTTCTCTCAAGCTAATCCATTTATCCTATTCTTGTCAAGATGACTAAGCCTATAATTCCAAAGATAGACATTCATGACATTATCTAACTTGAGTGTGTACATTACACTTAACAGGCTGTGTAAATGTCATTTCTTTATTGTCCATGTATTATTATAACATTATTCATAATAATACCACAATAATCTTTCTTTATGAATGATGATCATCTTTAGCCAAAAGGCCAACAAAGATTATAAATAATGGACAATAGTAACAATTACTTTAAATGATAATATTTGAAAATAAGCTCTATAATTCCTAAAGTTAGGATTAGAATAAGACTTCCATCTCTAACATTCAAGAATTTCTCACCATTTTCAAATATTCCACTTACTTGTAGTCCTAGCAATAAATTGTATAAAACCATCGGTATCTAATACCTAGGTAGTGGAATTACATAGAGAAATTTTAAGGTGTTATCATATAACATCCTTGATGAGCAACCCTTGCTCCTTTCTCTTGTTCAGCCTATTATGGTCAAGGGAAGCAAGATAATTCTTCTTCTTATGACCCTGTGCTTTTGCCTGATTTGGATCAATTTTGGACTAATTGTTTTGACTGGATTAAGAAGCTCCAATACGAACCCATTCATACTGCTGAACCAAATTCAACTTTCGATACTAATTAACGAAGTTGGGTCCCATAAGTCATCATTGTCAAACAGTGATTGGAGCAATTAAGGTTTAGTCTTATTTTGAGAAAAGAGAACAATGACCTAATGTATATGAATTATTTTAAGCCTAGAGACTTGGACTTTAGTCTCAAGGTTTTTTCACTATTTTATTCAAATTGGTAGCCTCTACCTCCAATTTAAAAAATTAATTTAATTTTCTAGTAGGTACTAGAATCCACATAGACTACACACAAGCCCGACTTTGGTCAGCCAACCCATGTGCATCTACAGGTAGGTTCATTAATCAATTATTTCTCCAAACAACTTCTAGTAATTTAATTTTGCCCCAAAAACCTAATCAGTAGACTTTGGCCTCCACTGTAAGGATCCGGTTAGGTCCAACCATTAACATGACCATACTTGGTGCATCTAACCAACAAATTATTAAGCGCAACTTTGGTTGGCTAACCTAACCACCATTAGAGAGACACATCTAAGTCATCATATGATGAGTGATAATTTCATTAGTCAACAAGCACCAGGCCTTTGGGTCTGTAATGATTATTGAGTTAATGGACTCATTATCAAATACCTTAATGGGAGGCTATGACTCAGTTATCTCCATAACTTTATCATTTTAAGGATCTATAATTTTAGAGGATTTAAAATTATCAGTGATTTAAGGATAGAAAAGACATGGACCAATTTGCTCCCACTGACTTCATCAAGTCAAGTCCTTCCACTGACTTCTCAAGTTATTAACAAGGACTAGGATCAAATTTGATCCATGGGCACCTAGATCAGTCTCACTGAATGAAACCAGACTCTCTGATTTCTTATGCGACATGGGTTAGCATGAATCAATAAGCAACCTAATCAAGACCTAATTAACCACATTGGCCAGATAAGTATGATCGATAGGAGGGTCTGCCAATGCTTGCCTTAGACACCATAAGAAATGACCAGGTAAGCATGCTCCCAATTAAAAACCATCAATCAAGTTTACCTTAGACACCAACTGGTTTATCAATTTTGATTTGGTCTGCCTAAAGACTCGGGCTCAGCCGCTGAGCCATGATCAGTGTCCATTTGTTAGATATATGAACTTTGATCAACTACAACTATTGAAGTGATCTATAGAAATGATCTAATCCTAATTAACTTTTAATTAGATTTGATTAATTTCTTAACTTAGTCCATATTTAATCTAACCCTAGGTCTAACCCAGTTAATGATCTGATCAAAGCTAACCCATTACCCTTGAACCCATGTTTTATGAAATTATCTTAGGATCTTTAAATCACAAACCTAGATCCTAAACAATCACTTAATTCTTTTAATTAAGTTTATGGCTAAGGGTTGGGGTTCAGCATTTTGAAAAATATTTTCAACTTTTGAAAGGTTTAATACAATCTAGTGTTGTTTCACTAAATAGGTCGACTCATTTCAAAAATGGGTTGGCTTATTTCACTAACAAACACTAACAATTAAAATTAGTCAGAAATATAATTCGGCCAACTTTTTAGTCGATCTGGCATGCTGGTCGAGCTGGCTTGCTGGTCGAGCCAGTCTGATCAGCAAATAGAACCTTCGCAAGATCCTGTTCTAGATTGATTTTAATCTATGTACATTACATAAAAATTTATGAAATGAAATAGACTTAATCTAAAATATTCATGATAAGATTTATTTAAACTCTTTTAAATTTTTTAGATCGCAACATACCATGACAACCTTTGCACTGTAAGTGGTAAACCTTACAGCAGGATAACCTACAGTCCGTGCGATCATTATTTTATTTTTTAGATTTAATTTAATATAATTATGAATATGTTATAAAAGAATATGGATGCTCTGATGCCACTATTGGAAAAGGTGCAGGGTTTCATGCATGAATTTCAAAACTTTTTTGAAATATAACGCAGCGGAACATGTAAATTAAATAATTTAATCTACAAATACATGTAATCAAATTACTAAACCCTACAATTAGAATCTATAATATGTCATATTGTATTTATAAATCAGAAAATAAAAGATTTGATATTGATCAAATCAATACCCTAGATCTAAAATATTTTTAGATATAAAACCTAGATCATATCTAGATAAAAGAAGAGATCAGATCTCTTACATTCATGCGGGTCGAGAACTCCATGATTGATTTTCTTTGTTTCTTTTGGAGCTGCACACGTGTCTGACCTCTACGGTAATCCACACGAGGCTGCAACAAAATTGGAGGTTCGTCGAACGAAGATCTGCTCGAAGTGCTAGCTTCTTGCAGATCCCTCTGGATGGTTAATCTAAAAAATATTCTTTGAATCTCTTGAACATTCCAAGAGATGAAGAATATGAGGTGGAATAAGGGAGAAGTCAAACCTTTTGACCTCTCTAAAATCAAAATTAATATTTAATAGAAAAGGGTCCTGAGAGAAGATAGATCTTCTCCTTCAGTACATCAACAATTGATATCCTGAAAACATCTCTATGCTAGGACTTGAGAAGACCTTCTTCTCTTGATATTTTTTAGTTTTCAGATCTTATGATATTTGATTTTTCTCATAGAAAAATTTTATGATTTATGGAGAAGAAGGATTCTAAAAGAAACCTTAAGAAAAGACCTTCTTTTCTTCTTCTTCTTCCATCAGAACATAATCATATCATGTCCAAAATAAGATCACCATGCTCCAACTCTTTGGAGCATGAATTCACTATGCCATCCCTCTTTCTCTTTCAGATTTTTTATCATATATAAAAAAAAATATAAAACAAAGAGATATTAATATGAAAGGAAAAACAATAAGAGAAGACAATCTTCTCTCTTACCTTTCTCTCTACAAGACATCAACCTTTGATCTCTTGATTGAAGACTTTCCTCCAAGGATTTTAGTACCTCAAACCACCCATGTAATCTTTTCTTCTCTCTCATATTTTTATCAAATAAAAACACAAAAACAAAGAGAAAAAAAAATAAGAAAGAAAACCAATAAGAGAAGACAATCTTCTCTCTTACCTTTCTTTTCTACAAGACATCAACTTTTGATCTCTTGTTAGAGGACTCTCCTCCATGGATTTTGGTGCCTCAAATTTCCCAGGTCTTCTTCATTCTTCTCTAGTATTTTTCTCAATTTTTCATGAATTTTTGACTCCTATATCATGGCATATGGGGTGGCCTCCTTTTATATGGCAGACTAGGTCATAAGACCTAGTCTAACAAGGAGTCCTTGGGGCATCCAACTCTTGGACGCCCCCTATCTCATTTATTTTGTGGATAGTATGAAAATAACCATAAAAGGAGCAAAAAAAAGAAGAATAAATATGGAGAAAGTTGGTGCAAGAGAGGGAGGGAAGAGTCCTTGTGAAGAGGGACTCTTTCAAAAAAAGTAATAGGCTAAACCACCTTCCACAATGAACCAAATTAATTTTCATATTGAATCAGATCAAATCTGATTCAAATCTCTAAAATAAGTGATGTGAGATTACTTTCCTTAGATATATAAATCATAGAAAAATTATCTAGAATTAATTAGTGGGTGTGGGCTTTGATTTTCTTAGGTGGCGCAAGAGAAGATGGAATCCTAGTCTAACTAGGATTCTTATTTAGATTAGGTCAAATACTTTGAACCTAATTTAAATTAATTATAATCTAATTAATAATGATCCTAGTCCAACTTAGAGTCTAATTAAATTAGATTAAATCATATTTAATTTAAATCCTAACTTAATTAGGAATTTGATGCATACAAGTCCTAGTCAAACAGGGACTTGTTCTCCCTTGCAACTGGCTTATCCAATAAATTAATTAGACTTAATTAAATTAAATATAAACTAATTCTAATTGAATCATATTTAATTATACTTAATCTCAGCCCAATTGCTCAATCAAATTGAGCCAATTAACAATCTAATTGCTAATGATCCTCTTGCAACACTTGCATTAGGTCAAACATTAATCACATTGATTGTTTAACCTTAGAACGATTCTCAATCATCGATTAACCATCTGATTAGGTTACAACCTCTTATGTGTGTGACTCTATAGGTTTGAATCTAAACTGGTAGTACAAGAACTAATTCTTATATTAGTCGAAGTAACCATCTAGCAATGGTTCCCGACGTCTAGATAGGTCGAATGTATGCAAAGCAACATTCTAAGAACCCTGACCCATGGTTACTGTATAATTTATTTTTTTGATCAATAATGCTCAAGACAACTTCGAGTATGATGTCAATCACTCATATAAGTCATCTCTATTGTGTCTCAAATTTTTGCAAATTTCGTGACTCCTTACGAGGATTACCCGGCCTAGGTTTTGTTAAATTGAAATACAGCGAGACATTCTCTTTCTGAAGTTAATCAGGAGTGGTCGATCCCATCTTGACTCACATACCAACTTCACAAGTACTTAACTGTATCCAAAAATTTTTCGAACCTATATTAAAAATACAGGTAGTCCGACACCAAAGCATAGTGAGTTGCTTGTAAGTCACCGTGGTGATCTCAGGTTGGAGGGATACTTATACCCATTGGTCTTTGCTAACTACTCTTGATAGTATAGTGTTACATTGGTCATGTTCAATGCAGATGTACTCCTACATCTCATCTGGATGCCATACCAGTGTCTCCACACCACTTGGTTACGAGGACAACCAACGCATATGACATACAGCGATCTACACTTGATAAGTTATCATCTTTGTTAATAATAACTTATCATTTGATCGTGAACAGTTTAAGAACCATCCGATAAATCTTTCTTTATCGATTGATTGTAGTTCTAAGGACTTCATCATAATTTGAAAGTTCATTTAAAGAAGATAAAACTTTTATAATGAACTTGTCAAATAACTATTATTATTAGATAATTCATATACTAATTCCAATCATCTACCACTTAGATGATTGGCTTTAGGACACATTTCCTAATATGTATATCATATTAGTTGGTTGTCCTCTTAACCAAGATATATGGTAATACAGATATGGCATACGGGTGATATGTAGGAGTATATTTCACTGAGCGTGACCATTTCTGGAGCACTCTACTGTCAAAGACTGCTCTGATGGGATATGGGTATATGTGTCCCTCAGACCTGAGGCTGTCTCAGTGACTTGCAAATAACTCACTATGCTTTGGTGCTGAACTATCCAAATTTTTAATTCGATGATGAAAGATTTTTAGGTACAGTCAAGTACTTGTGAAGTCCGAGAGTGTGAGTCAAGATGGGATTGACCGCTCCAAGTAAGATTGGAGATGATGCATCATTGTGTTTTAATTCAATAAAATTTTGATCAAAGTAATCATAGTGAGGAGTCACAAAATTTTTGAGATTGAGACATAATATGGACTACTCATCCTGGGTTGATAGTTTAACCCAAAGTCATCTTTGAGCATCGAGTGTCAAAAGGATGAATTATACGATAACTATATCCACATGAGTTCTAGAGTATTACTCGGCATACATTCGGCCTATCCAGACATCAAGTCAGATGGTTACATCGATTAGTATAAAAATTATTCTTGTACTACCGATTTAGGTTCAAACCTATGGGATCACGCACATAGAAGTACCTATTTGATCAAATAGCTAATCGACGATTATGAATCATTGAAGGATTTAATTATCAATTTGATTGATGATTAATCCTATATAAATATTACAATAAATTATTTACTAATAGTTAGTAAATTAAAAAAAAATTAATTAATAATATAATTATTAATTGCCTCAATTTGATTGAGCAATGAGGATTGGATTAGTTCTAATTGAATTGAATTCAATTAGATTGGCTTTGGATTAATTGGATGCAGTCCTATTGAATACCAAGCTTATTCTAATTGATCTTAGGGATGCACAAATATGAAATTATTTTTTTATAGGATTGGATTGGATCAAATCCTATTGGATAATAGGCTTTGATTTGATCAAATGCCATTTGATAAATAGGTCTGATTGGATCAAGCTCTATTATCAAATAGCTTTCCTGAAATCATTAAGATCTCTATCCCTAGATCAATGGGGTTTTAATCTAACTAATTCTCAATTGGATTGGGGCCTAGGATTGGATCCAAAGATTAGTTAGAGTTGGAGTAGGATCTTGAGTCCTATGTGGAATAGGACTTAACCAACTAAAACATCCCATGTGATATATTCTCCATGCCCCACTTTTCACCATGAGAATTCCTTATGCCCCATAGGATGCCGCACCCCCTCTCTTCCTCTTGTGGAAAACAAAGAGGCATCCCATCTCCTCTTTCTGGTTGCCCAAAAACAAGGAGGGGGCGTCCAAGAGTTGGATGACCCAAGATCCCTCACATAACATCCACTTTCTCCTCTTCTTCTTGGTATATTTTCTTAATCTTCTCTTGCTAATTTTTGGGCATCAAAAAGAGGCTTCTCTGCTGGTTATACAATAGAAAATTGGAGAAGAAAAATTCTTCCCAAGGAGAGAAAGATCAAGGAAGAAGAAGGATCTTCTTTCTTGCATGCAGCCTTGAAAAAAGAGTTATTCTTTTAGATTTTTTTTATTTATTTTTAAAATAAAAATTATATTAGATCTAATTTTTAATATGTAGATTTAAAAAAAAATATCAAAAAAATTTTGATTTGGGTTTGAGGATTCTTGAAGTTTTAGATCAAGGAAGAAGATGGATTTTCTTTCTTGTGCGCAATCTTGAAAAAAGAGTTCTTCTTCTAGATTTTTCTTCTAATTTTTTTAAGATAAAAATTAGATTAGATTTAATTTTTAATATAAAAATTTAGAGAAATAATATCAAAAAAATTTGGTTGGGCATTTGGGGTTTCCTTGAGTTCTAGATTAAGAAGAAAAAGGGAAAAGAAGAGAGAAGAACGGTTCTTCTCTTGGATTCCTCATTTGGATTTTTCTAGATCTTAAGATTTTATATAATTTTTAGCATGAAAAATAGATCTTATTTTTATCATAGAAAATTAGAGAAGAGAAGTTCTTCTTAAGGGCATGAAAGGAAGAGAGAAAAGTTCTCTCTTGTGTATGAAAAATTGAGAAGAAAGGGTTTTTCTCTTGATCTCTATTGTAGAGATCAAATGCATGGATCCAGAAAGAAAAGGATAGGGTCTCTTTGTTCTTCAATTCCATCATGTTTCACTCAAATCAACCAATGGATGGTGTCTTCGTGAGCTAGCACTCCTGACAAGATCGATCAATACCAGGACTTCATGTGGATATCCATAGAGGTCGGACGTATGTGCGGCTGCCAAGGATCATTAAGAACCATCTATCATGGATTTCGGATGCAGTGATCTACTACCCATGCTCAGGTATGAGATTTTGATCTCAATTAATTTTTAGATGTAATATAAATATGAATTAGATATGATCTAATTACACATAGATATGATCTGTACTTGCTAAATTTTAGATTTCAGATATGTATACATGTATATTAGTTTATGTCATAGATCCTGTATGATGATTTAGATTTGATCAATGCATACGTTATAGATTAAATTATTTAATCTATGCATATTTTACTATAAAATTTTTGAAAATGCATGCACATCACCCACCGCGCTTCCCATCAAATGGCATCAGAGTGAAGATTCATTATGACATAAACATATATGCATGTAGAGTTGAAATCTAGATTTAGCAATGCATGAGATATATTATGATCTAATTTTAGATATAATTTAATATAAAATCAAATCTAATATAATTTAGATTTGATCTAAATTTTTGTATATATGATATGTAAATTAGATTAGATGTTCTGAGTAGCAAAATACTCAGATTGGATAATCACCAGGCCGTTTGGTCATAGGTGCAAGTAAGATTTCATGATCCTCTCTTCCCATTCAATGGAATGCTCTTCATGGCATGTAGGGGTGCCACTGTGAGGTCTCATGAAGAAGAAAATAAAAAGAGAAAACTTATTTTTTTGCAAAATCCAAGATCTTGAAACCTTAGATGTTGTTGTATGTGATATAAGTTATGAAGAAACTAGTTACATCTAATCTTGATTAATCAAAATTGCTTTGATTAAAAATTTAGATTTGATCTAAAAGATTTTATGATTTAATGTAAAAGGTTTACATAAGAAATTATTTCATAACCTTAACCCATGTTGATGCTATACTTAATTAAGAATTAAGCAATGTATTTTAGATCTAGAATTATAATTAAAGATCTAAAAATATTGCATAAAATATGGGGCATGGATTAGCTCAAATCAGATCCTTTTAATTGGGTTAAACCTAAGGTTAGAATCAATGACTTAATGGACTAAAAAGAGTAGTTGATTCAATCTAACCAATAGTTGATTTAGATTAGATTAAGGGTACTCTAGATCAAAAATAATAGTTGTAGTTGATTGAGTCTATTTCTTTGATTAAATCAAATGGATCTTGATTCAGGCTCAAATATTGAGCTTGAGTCTTTAGGTTGATTAGATTGTTAGGTGACTCGAGTTGACCCATGTTGTTAAAGTTAATCAGGATGACTAATTTAGGTGCCCTGGACCGACTTGTCTCTGATCTTTCTCATAACTTGGTAAAGTCAGTGGGAGGATCTACGACATACCGGCTGGACCCACTAGTCACCAATCCTTCTCATGACTTGGTGAAGTCAGTGAGAGGATTATAACTTGTAGGTCGACTAATGTCCTCTAAGATATATTAACCAAATTCTCTAAATTATTAGATCCATAAAATGAGCTAGTTATGGGGATAACTAGATCATAGCCTCCCATTAAGGTATGTGATAATGAGTCCAATATCCCAAATAGGTATTGGAGGTGCCACACGCCTGGTGTCTATTATATATTAGAATTATCATTCATTATATGACCATCTTATTGTACCTTCAGACCAATGCTCAGGTTGGCCGAGGCATACTCAGGCTTGGACATCTATTTTATTGGATGCACTTGATGTTGTCATATTAATGATTGGACCTAACTAAGTTTTTAGTAGAGGCATCACATGCCTGCTGAAGGGATGCCTTGGGCAAAATCTGATTGCTAGAAATTATTTGAAAAAATAATTGGTTGTGAACCTACCCATGGATGGACTTGGACTAGGGTTGGCAGAGCCACACTCGAGCCTAAATACAGTCGTGTAGATTCTACCACCCGCTAAGGAATTAAAGTAATTCTTCGGATTGGAGGTAGAGGCTACCAATTTATATAAAATAGTGAAAGAACCTTTAGACTAAAATCTAAATCTTTAGGCTTAAAATAATTCATATACTAATAGGTCAATTGTTCTCTATTTAGAAATGATCGAAAAATAATCACTCTCTTCACTGCTAGACAGTGAAAATATTATCAGACCTAACTTTAATAGCCAATATCAGAAGTTGAATATAGTTTTTGAGCAAATTAATCAAGAAATCTCAGACTAACCCAAACAGGCTTAAAAGAGAAATCAACAAATGATTGCTGGTGAAGATAGTTATATGATAATTCTTTGAAGTTTCTCTATTGATAATCTTACTATTAGGGTATAGGATACCGACAGTATAAGTCATGTTTGTAAATAGTTGCAAAAGACTTCAGGATAGTAGAAAATTTGAAAATGGCAAGAGACTCCTGAATGCAAGACATAGAAGTCTATTTTAGTCTTAACATTAGGAATCATCAAACTTGTTTTCAACTCTAAAGATATCATTTTAAGTGATTGTCACTTTTATCCAATCTTATTAATAGTGTCAATAAGTATGATTATTATAATATCATTATGAATGATACTACAATAATGAGTAGATAATTGAAAATGACATAAACTCAATATCATAGCCTATTAGTGTAATGTATACATCTGACTAGCATCCTAGATTAGACAATGTCATTGAATCTATTTTTGGTATAGTTGACTTATTCATCTTTTATTGAAAAGGGTGAATAAGCTAGCAATGTTCTAAGTTATGGTACATATTGATGTATTTACACTCACAAATATTAATGCCTGAAGAGGGCTTATTACTTCATTAAAATCTCTGACGACCTATCTTGGTATGGGTGTGTCTTGCTTATGAAACATAAATCAAAATCAATTGAAATATTCAAATGATTCTGTAATGATGTAGGAAAATGAATAGCAAAGAATATTAGAATTTATCAGTTTGACTAATGAAGTGAATAACTTTACAATAAATTTTGACATGTCTTGAAAAAAAATTAAATTCTCTCTTAATGAACCTCTCTTGAGATATTACTATTTAAAAAGATATCTGAAAAGGAGAATTGAATCTTGTTAGATATGGTTTGATCTACTATGGGGTTTGCTGGTCTACCTGAGGTCTGTTAGGTTCTGGTGGCACAGCGGAAGGGTTAGGTATTTAAAATTTTCATTCAAAACATCCAATGCACCGAAAGCCCTAATGCCCAGAAACTCTTGACTATAATAATCAAAGCATAATAAATATAAATTAGGATAAGAAGAATACCTGTAGTGCTAATCTTAATTTTCACAAGGCATCCAAGTGTCCGCCCTCCAATGGTAATCCACACGAAAATTGAATCAAAGACAGTGCTCTTTCTTCACCTTACTTCAAGAGTTCTAGCCCCTAGAACTTGACTAGCCTCGTATCGTTCAAGTTTCTTCAAGAACCTAACCTCACCCTCTTAGAAGCTCCTCTGGACTTTTGATTCTCCTTCTTTAGGACCCTTACAACCCTTGTTAGGACTAGATAAGGTTTTGTCTTAAATTCCAAAGCCTTGTCTTAAATCCCAAAGCCTTGTCCTAAAACTAAGATAGGTTGTAAGAAAGAAAAGAGAGCAACAAGAGAGAAATTGGAAACCCCTCTTTGATTCATCGGATACCCAGCACCCCGACCTATTTATAGCCACCAGAGGGATGCCAAAAGAGAGGACCATGCCTTATCTAAAAGGCGTATCTGATCTGATTATCAGAGATAAGAGTTCCTTCAAGCAGAAGGACTCTTATCCATGATACGTCGATCAGCACCCTGGTCTGTGTGCATGCAACCAAAGAAGGGATGTTTTCACATCCCTTCTCAAATAAAAAAAATCCTCAAAAATACATGTGGATTGGGGATTCAATGTAAATTCCAGAAAATTAAAAATGGTGATAAAATTCTCAAGAAAAGATGCTATGCTCGCACCTCATCACGTGAGTGCTGATCAGCAAGCATGCAGGCATCAAGACCAACATATGGCATTCATGTGGCATCTAGATAAGTCTGAAAAAATTTTAGATAAATTATCAAATATAGCTTATCAAATGTAGAATGTTATTACCAAAAATCATTCTAATCTGAAAGCATTTGATAGGGAGAAGGACTCTCCAAATCATGGAGAGACACAATGCTTCTGTGCATGCGCACGAGACATCCTTCTTTTTCTAATTTTTTCTCTTTTCCAAAAATTTTAGAAAAAATATATATCATACTTTGAGATATGTACCAGAGGATGAAGGGTGATGTGATCTATCACACATATTTTAATCCTATAAAAAATAATATTTTTTCTTCTGCCCACGCCAACACTTGTACGCAGAACCTATTTTGCACCAAGAGTCCACCACAACTTTGACTCTTCATAATTAGTGCTAACATAGGATGTGGTGCCCTAATTTAGACTGCTTCTAGGTGATATGACCTGCCCCAAATATCTACCAAATTGGGCTAGCTAATTAGCAAGGGATGGGATCAAATTGGTCTCCAAAAGAGCAAGGGTTTCCACACGTGCTAGCATGCTTACCGGAACCCTGATTAAATCCAAAATTCTAATCAATCTTTTTTAAAAGGGTCCTTGGACAATTTCTATATGTGTGTGACCCATTGGGTTCCACGTCTAGCTAGTAGTAGGTCCAGGTATAAGTTGACCAAATTTGATTAGATTTTAATTTAATCAATTTTGGTCCAATCGAGCTAACCCGAGTTCAATAATTAGAATCATTTCTAATTGGCAATTGAATTAAACTCTTTAATTCGATCAAAAAATCTACAAGTTAAGATTGACGTCTAGCAATGTATCATGACTACCCAGAAGATATGAAATTTGATGAAAATATCAAATCTACCCTTCAGTGGCAAATTACCATGCAATTCAATCCTTCGATCATCCTTGCACCCTGAATATGTTCATAAGTACGGAATCATGTCAAACTCAAACACATATTCATATCGATTCTCAATTAACCAATAATGACTCTAATGAAGAAGCATTAGAAACTCTTTCTAATCTCCTTCCTACTTTTGGCCAAAAGACTTTTCTGAGTCATCTAGGATTGAGAATACACAGGATGCGATCTCCTCTTACTAGGAGTGATCGATTCCATATTGACCTACTCACAACCTTCATACACACTCCACCATATCCAGAATACCCCGTACATGTCTTAATGCCATGCCTGGGTATGAACCAAAATATGAGTTCATGTGCATAAGATTTTATGGTAGTTTCTGGTCCAAGGATCACTTGCACAACTCCCACTTAGAGAACTATCTTTGACATGCAAATAAGACTTCCATAAGATGTTCTCTTTCTTTGAGTCAATTTAGTGAACTTATTTCTTAAATGAGCACCCACATTCTTGTATTAGTGTCTCACACAAGTGGCTAGTGAGATCTGCCACCCTCTCCATTGAGCATATATAGGATATGCCAGTCTATCTAGAATATTGATCTCCAACTCAATGCTCCTACGATCAAAAATATTTAAGATTAAGATTTTAGGTCTCACTAGCATGACCCATTCATGTCTCCTAAAATCATTATCCTAATCTTTGAGGTTCATCATAATCTTAGAAATAATAAGATGCAGCTAATATGATGAATCAATACCTCAAATAATAATAAATATCATTTCATGAGTTGAAATATTATAAAGAAAGTCCCATCGCAACACACTTACGATTGGCTTGTAGGGCACTTTTTTTTCAATCTCTCACTTGCACTAAAGCCAATCGCCTTTGTATCTCATACAATCATGATGATAATCATATAGCTACTGAGATATGGCCTTAGTGAATGGGTCTGCTGTATTGTTCTTTCTATCTACTCGTTTAAGGATAACATCTTGTCTCTAACAAGATGGAAACATCTGAGGATGTGCTTGGATCTATAATGAGACCTAGGTTCCTAATTTTGAATAACGGTCCTAGTGTTATGAAAATAGAGTGACACCGATCCTTCAATCTTAGGAACGACTCTTAAATCCATGATGAGTTTTTTCATCCAGACAGCTTCCTTAATGGCTTCACTAGTAGCAACTTACTCTGGCTCAGTAGTTGAGTCAGCTACTATCTGCTGTTTGGAACTCTTCCAACTCACTACCCCATTAATTAGGATAAATATATACCCTGATATTGACTTGCTATCATCTACTTTCCAATGATCCTTCCTTAGATTAGCCTGAAATCTACTAGCTATGCCCAAAGCATAAGCTACATCAGGCTTGGTACATAGCATGGCATACATAATTGATCCCACAGTCGAAGAATAAGAGATTTCATTCATCCTTTTCCTCTCTTCTGGTGTCTTTAAGACATATTTTCTTAGAGAGACGTATACCATAACTTACAGACAAGTAACCTTTCTTACTTGTCTCCATATTAAATCTCTTTAATATGAGATCTATGTACCATGATTGGGATAAGCCTAACATCCTTTTAGATCTATCTCTATAGATCTTTATACCCAGTATATAGGATGCTTCACCCTAGTCTTTTATGGAAAACTTATTTGATAGTCAGGTTTTGACTGATTGCATTATTAAGATATCATTCCCAATGAGCAGTATGTCACCGACATACAGAACCAAGAAGATAATAACACTCCCACTTGTCTTCTTATATACACATGGTTCATCCATATTTTTGATAAAGCCAAACTCTTTGACTGTCATATCAAATTGGATGTTTCAGCTCCTTAAAATTTGCTTCGATCCATAGATGGATCTCGTTAGCCTGCATACTTGATTTGCTCTCCCACTTGAGACAAATCTCTCTGGCTAAGTCATATAGACCTCTTCCTCTAGATTACTATTGAAAATCAGTCTTGACATCCATTTACCAAATTTCATAATTATAGTATGCTGCTATAGCAAGCAAAATCTAGACGGACTTGAGCATAGCAACTAGTGAGAAGGTTTCATCATAGTCAATTCCTTGCCTTTGACTGAAACCCTTCACTACTAACCTAGCTTTGTAGGTTTCTACTTGGCCATCTACTCTGATCTTCCTTTTGAAGATCCACTTGCACCCTATTGGGGTCACACCCTCAGGTGCATCAACCAAGGTCTACACTTGGTTGGTATTCATCAAGTCCATCTCAGATTTCATAGCTTTCAGTTATCTATTTGAGTCTCTATTCATGACAGCTTCCGAATAGGTCAGTGGATCAACATTCTAAATGATGTTGATAGAATTGTCATTCTTAATGACAAAATTATATCTCAGAGATGCTTGACGCACTCTATCTGACCTTCAAAGAGGAGGTGTGTATAGTGGATGTACCTCATCCTTGGGTACTTTTGATTGAGGATCTTCTTATGGTCCAACCACTGGTATTTCTAGATCGATTTGTAGATCATGAACTTTCATAAATTCAATATTCCTCCCATTACCTCTTTCTTGGATAAATTCATGTTTCAAGAAAGTGGCATGCCTACTAACAAATACTTTTTGTTCAGTAGGGTGGTTGAAATAGTATCCATTATTTTCTTAAGATATTCTACAAACCTACACTTGTCTGATCTAGCATTAGGCTTATGTCCAAAAATATTTTTGACATAAGTAGAACAGCTCAAAGTCTTAAGATATTTAAGATTAGGCTTCCTTCCATTCCATATCTCATATGGAGTGCTTGCAATAGACTTCGAAGGCATTCTGTTTAATATATATTTGGTAGTCTCTAAGGCATTATCCCTAGAAAAATATTGAGAGATCGGTGAAGCATATCATAGACCGCACCATATCCATTAAAGTATGATTTCTCCTTTCTGCTATACTATTTAACTGAGGTGTATAAGGAAGGGTCCATTCAGAGAGAATACCTTTACTTTTAAGATGATCAAGAAATTTACTAGATAAGTACTCTCCTCTTCGATCAGATCGAAGAACTTTGATACTTTTTCCAACTTATTTCTCGACCATACCTTGATACTCTTTGAACTTATCAAAAGCTTCAAATTTATGTTTCATAAGATACACATATCCGAACCTTAATAATTCATCTGTAAAGATAATAAAATAGGAGTATCTTCTTCTGACCTGAGTTATTATCAGTCCATATACATCTATATGTACTAGAGCTAATAATTCACCTGTCCTCTCTCCATATCCAGAAAATAGAGTCTTGATCATCTTACCCATGAGACAAGATTTATAAGTTCTCAATGATTCATAATCATTTGGGTCAAAAAATTTTTCTTTGTACAACTTGTTTATCCTTGACTCACTAATATGATCAAGGCGACAATGTCAGAGATATGTGAGACATTCACATTTTCTCTCTTTCTTTTCATATTTCTTTCAATATGAAAAATATTTTATTGAGTGTAAGAATTAAAAGATTGTTATCAATATAACCACTACCATAAAATTCATTAGAAAAAAAATGAAACATTCATTTTCCATTAGCTTTATTTCATAACTTTATTTTAATAATAAAGGTATAGAAATAATATTTCTAATAATCTTTGGCATGTAATAATAGTCTTTTAATTTTAAAATTTTGCCTGAAGGTAAATCAAGCATACAGGTTTCCACAGCCTCTGCACTAATGGACTCTGATAAACACTTAGATTAAGTCATTTAAAGCAAAAAATTATATTTAATTTATTTTATTTATTAAGAATTTGATAATTTTTTTTATATTTTACAGGAAAAGTGACCGCCGATACAAAGAATCCGATTCATAGATCAAAAAGACTCAAGTTTGAAGAAAATTAGACTTAAAATAAAATTAAAATAAAAGAAGGATGCATACGGTATTATAGAAAATGAAGATACTATGCAAGGAATCTAAAAAGGATATTGGCGTCATTTTAAAGAAACAAAAGTTTTTTTTTGGTAATCAAAAAGAAACAAAAGCTTCCTGGGCGTGCGAGTGGGCGCGGGCACAAGCGCGGCATCGCGAGCGGGCGTGCGCACACACGGCATCGCGGGGGCGCGGGTGCGGGCATACGGGTACGGGCGCACGGCAGGCAGACGCGAACAGACGAACAGATGCTCATTAAAAAAAAAAATTATTAATATTTGGAAATATTTTAAGAGGAAAGATTTATATTTTCTTTACTGTTTGTGATCTTTTAGTCCTTAGCATTTTTTTTAGTCCTACATCGGAAAACCATGTAAAACTCCTCCCTCTTAACACCTATAAAAAGGCTTTTGTACTCCCATTGGAAGAGGAGCTCAGAAATTCTTTTAGAGCCTTGCATAGAGGAATAGAAAGGAACTACTTCATGAGCAGCTAGACTAGCAGTCTCGGGAGTGGAGAAAAAATTTTATAACGACACAGAGATAGTTTATTGTTCTAAACTTTCTTGTATTTCTTTATATGCAATAAAGATTATGCTTTTTATTTAAATCATCATGAGTTCTTTATTTGCTCTCTTTCATATGCTTTTATTTATGCTTTCCTTTTAGATTAATATTAGGAACAACTTTTACTTTCGGAGATGCATCATGATCTACGGGTACGGGGCGTGCCGAGGAAAGAAGAGTTATTTACCTAGTACTTTTCGGAGACACGCCGTGATCTATGGGTACGGAGTGTGCCAAGAAAAGATAGGTATTTTTTCTAAGGTTAATCGCATCTAAAAAAGAGATACAACTCTTCTAGTGCAAAATTAATTCAAAACTCCCGAGCTCTTTATTTTCTAATTACATCAATTTTAAGATAATTTATTTTTTAAATCAAAACAATGCTTCTTTCTTTTATTTTATAATCTTAACTTAGCTTAAGGTCCCTGAGGATACGATCTCAACTCATCCTACCTACGTAGTGAGTAGAGTTATTTTTGATGCTATCAACAACTACGCATCAAATTTTGGTGCCATTGTCAGGGATCTTGACACGGTTGAATTAAAAAAAAAAAGCCACTGATATTTCATAACACTTAACTAAAATAGCATAACCTCAAATATAAAAATTTCTAACTTGATTGGACACCTTGTTTCTTTGCATCTCATATCCATAATTAATCTTAAGGGCAATAACCCATTAATCAGATAAAGTGGGGATTTGATCACCCTTCCTTGGCCCACAAATCACTCTCTTGCATTTGCATAACCTAGACCTTAATCTAAAATTAATTAGACGTTGACCCCTAAGGATTTTGAGCTCATTAGGACAAGTGACCTTGAGAGTTGAACCGGGTTAGATTTGGTCAGCTAGCTAGTGTCTAGGCAAGTGGTTTGTGGGACGACTGGGCCCAAAGGAAGGTGGTTTTTAATTGGTTCCGTTCGCTGACCTGGCCAATTTAATTGGTGTCTAAGGAAAGCAACGGGGGGGACTCCCACCAACCTTACACTTACCTGGCCAGTTGGTTGGTCAAGCTCTGACTTGGAGGGCTTGAAGGCTAACTACAGTTAGGAGCTGTCTAGAACTAGGGTAACTTTAGGATAGAGAGTCCACTGCGTGTTAACTTGATTGTAATTAAAATCTAACCACAACTAATTCTTCTATTAGTTTTAGGACTTCTTAGGATCTCTTCTTTATAACTCTTTTCTCTCCTCTCTTCTCCTCTTAATAAAAAAAAAAAATCCTTAACAGACTAGGATAATCCTACATAGACCTTTTAAGTTGCATGTTAGGTCGACGATCACTAAAACCCGACTTGCAACCATTAGATGAAGAATTAGAAAAGACTCTTAGGACTATCCGAGTTAGAAATATGGCTGCACCTGGTGAGGCTAATCCTCCACACTCATTGAGAGAATACTTCACTCCATCCTCGTATACGTACTCTCCATGCATTCAAGCACCTCCAGTAGAAGCTACCCAATATGAGATTAAGTCTAGCATTATTCAAATGTTGCCATCGTTCTATGGACTTAGTAACGAGGACCTATACAAACACTTGGATGAATTTTTTGAAATTTGTACCATAGTAAAAATCCAAAACTTCTTAGATGATGCCCTTAGGTTGAAACTGTTCTCTTTCTCACTTAAGGACAAAGCCAAACATTGGTTAAACTCCTTAGACTCTATAACCATTTCAAATTGGGATCAGCTTTAGAGAGAATTTCTAAAAAAATACTTTCCAATCGAAAAAATAAATCAAATTAGAAAAGCTATCACCAGTTTTTCCCAATTGGAGGGTGAACTTTTTCATGAGACATGAGAAAGGTTATGGGACCTCATTCATAAATGTCTACACCATGCTGTCCCTAAATGGCAACTTTGTCAGTATTTTTATGATGGTCTATCAGAGAAACATCGACAAATGGTTGATGCATCATGTGGTGGGACATTCATGCTAAAGAGTGAGGATGAAGCCTGGCAGCTCTTTGAAACACTCAATGAGAATTTTCTACATCATATATCTGCCACTTCTAGAGAACAACCCATGCTTCAACAAAAAAGAAGTAGAATTTATCAGATTGGAAACGTCATGGATATCCATAGTAAGGTAGATGAACTGTCCCAAAAATTAGACCGTCTTCTAAATACTGGACAATCCCCGATTCCACCTAACCCAATCCAAGAAGTTTGTGCATTGTGTGCAAGTCCAAACCATTTTGTTAGTGAATGCCCCAGCCGCACCTCAATTTTCTGAGTTTGTGTACGAGCAGGTTCAGCAACCTCAAGTCCAACAAGCTCGCAGACCAGGAAACGATCCTTATTCAAACACTTATAACCCCGGCTAGAGAAACCATCCAAATTTTTTCTGGAGACCACAACCAATGGTTGACCCTGCCGCACCTCGACCTCAATATCAGGACCCAACATATAGGCATGGACCATACCATCAATTTCAAAATGCTCCTCAACCGTCTACTACTGGTCACAGCTCAGCTTTTGAAGAAAAAGTTCTGAAAGCACTAGAACGATTAGAAGTCAACACTCAGATCCTTAACTCCCACACACAATCCATTGCTAAGCTAGAGACCCAAATAGGTCAACTAGCGATTACATTCAGTAGGAGGGAAGGAGGAAAATTACCTTGCCAACCCGAGAGCAACCCAAGAGGGCAATTTGTGATTGAGAGTTCTAATACCCCAGAAGTTTTTTCTAAATATACCAAATCAATCATGACTCTGAGAAGTGGGAAGGTCATTGAACACACTAGTAAAACCAATGAGACCGACCCTAAACCTCTAACTGAATCCAAATCACCCAAGAACAAGGAGGATCTTAAAATAGAGAATGAACCAACTGCACCAGAATCATCTTACTTGCCTAAAGCCCCATTTTCAGATGCCCTGAAAGTCCCTATTTTTGCAGATAAGAAGGGAGGAAGACTCGACGAGATGTTGAAATTGTTTAAGCAAGTCCAAATTAATCTTCCCCTTCTTGACGCAATCAAACAAGTCCCTGCTTATGCCAAATTTTTGAAGGATTTGTGCACCCAAAAATATAAATCTAGATCATAAATCCCAAAGAAAGTATGCCTCACTGAACAGGCTAGTTTTGTCTTCCAGCATGCTACTCCTCCAAAGCTTAAGGACCCAGGAGCCCCCATCATTTCCTGTGTTATAGGAGATTATCACATTGAAAAAACTCTTCTGGACTTAGGGGCAAGTGTGAATCTTTTACCTAGTTCGGTGTTTGAACTTTTTGGATTCGAAGAACTGAAACCCACATCAGTCACACTGTAGTTAGCCGACCAATCAATTAAGGAACCACATGGAATGCTTGAGGATGTCTTGGTTAAGGTAGATGAGTTTTACTTTTCAGTTGATTTTCTGGTTCTCGACATGGAACTAAGTGGCAACCCAAGATAAATTCCCATCATCTTAGGACGACCCTTCCTAGCTACGGCAAATGCATGCATTAATTGTAAGACAGGAGTCATGGACGTATCGTTTGGGAATAAAAAACTGAGACTGAATGTGTTTGGTGCTTCCCAAGGACCATCAATGGATAGTTGCTTCGAAGTAGATACACTATAAGACATTATAGAAGATGCAACACCCACAATTCTAGCACCAGACCCCTTAGATACTTGCTTGGCTCACTTTGGAGTGTATGACTTTAAGGGATATATGAAAGAAGTTAACACCTTGTTGGATACACCACACGATAAAACCACTCCTCCATGGATAATCAAGTATGAGCCATTGCCCACCTTTTGTTGGTTTTATTGCATATGACATCTGGCTGAAGACGTTAAACTTAGCACTTTTTGGGAGGCAACCCAAATTTCTTTTATTTTGTTTTAACTGATCTTCATTTTTTTTTTAATAAAGGACCACTCTGTATGGAAGAGTCTGTCAATAAACTTGATGTTTGGCTGAAGACGTAAAACTTAGCACTTATTGGGAGGCAACCAAATAATTTCATATATTTTTTTTTACTTTATTGCAGCTACAGGAATTTAGAACAAGAGCCTATTAATCAATGAAGCTATCTTCAACTTTCAAAGCAAAATTATCCCAGGTGCACTCTCTCCTTTTATTTTCTTTGCTTTCCTACTCCATTGAGGACAATGTAGATTAAGTTGAGAGGAAGGAAATAAAAATTAATCAAATCTTCGAGTATGGTCAGAAATAATTAGTTTTGTGTATCCAAATTTTATTTTGATTAAGAGTCAAATCTGCTTCATGAGAGAGTGGGTGGAAAGGTCGAGGTATGCAAAAGTTCTCCTTAAAATATACTTTTTATTTAAAAAAAAAATATTGGTTTTCTACTGAGTAACCGGGCCCCTTCGCCTAAGTAAGTGTTGTGGTTCGCGTAAAAAGGTGGACAATGTTAAAAAAAAAAAAGTGGATAATAAGGGGACTAAATTGTAAGAAGATAATAAACCCCTCTCACATTAAGTTAGAGGATTTAAAGAGTAAAGTGGGGAGTTGGTGAAAGAAAAGCTCTTGAAATTTTTTTAGTTAATACTCATCCACTAATTGGGTCAAATTGATAATCCAATGAAGTATCTCTTTAATGGTCTGACCAGGTAGCATCTACCTTTTGGGATGCCTAGCCTAACCTTTTATTCAAGACCGAGTCGATACACAATGCTGATATATCTATTTTACTCGAGGACGAGCAAAATTCAAGTTGGAGGGTGTGATAAATACTTAATTTAAGTCATTTAAAGTAAAAAATTATATTTAATTTATTTTATTTATTAAGAATTTGATGCTTCTTTTTATGTTTTACAGGAAAAGTGATCGTCGATATAAAGAGTTCGATTCGTAGATCAAAAAGACTCAAGTTTGAAAAAAATGAGACTTAAAATAAAATTAAAATAAAAGAAGGATGCATACGGTATTATAGAAAATGAAGATACTATGCAAGGAATCTAAAAAGGATATTGGCATCATTTTAAAGAAACAAAAGTTTCTTTTTGGTAATCAAAAGGAAACAAAAGCTTCCTGGGCGCGCGAGTGGGCACGGGCATAGGCATGGGTGCGCGAGTGGGCGCGGGCACAGGCGCGGCATCGCGAACGGGCATGCGCAGATGCGGCATCGCAGGGGCGCGGGTGCGGGCATGCAGGTACTGGCGCGTGGCAGGCGGACGCGAACAGATGAACAAATGCTCATTAAAGAAAAAAAATTAATAATATTTGAAAATATTTTAAGAGGAAAGATTTGTATTTTCTTTATCTGTTTGTGATCTTTTAGTCCTTAGTATTTTTTTTAGTCCTACATCGGAAAACCATGTAAAACTCCTCCCTCCTAACACCTATAAAAAGGCTTTTGTACTCCCACTGGAAGAGGAGCCCAGAAATTCTTCTAGAGCCTTGCATAGAGGAATAGAAAGGGACTACTTCATGAGCAGCTAGGCTAGCAGTCTCGGGAGTGGAGAAAAAAATTTATAACGACACAGAGATAGTTTATTGTTCTAAAGTTTCTTGTATTTCTTTATATGCAATAAAGATTATGCTTTTTATTTAAATCGTTAAGAGTTCTTTATTTTCTCTCTTTCATATACTTTTATTTATACTTTCCTGTTAGATTAATATTAGGAACAACTTTTACTTTTCGGAGATGCACCATGATCTACAGGTACTGGGCGTGCCGAGGAAAGAAGAGTTATTTACCTAGTACTTTCTGGAGACACGTCATGATCTATAGGTACGGGGTGTGTCGAGGAATCGCATCTAAAAAAGAGATACAACTCTGCTAGTGCAAAATTAATTCAAAACTCCCAAGCTCTTTATTTTCTAATTACATCAATTTTAAAATAATTTATTTTTTAAATCAAAACAACGCTTCTTTCTTTTATTTTATAATCTCAACTTAGCCCAAGGTCCCTGAGGATACGATCTTGACTCATCCTACCTACGTAGTGAGTAGAGTTATTTTTGGTGCTATCAATGACTATGCATCAGACTCTCTACTTGCACCATAAAGCTCGAGGTTATCTCTTTTCAGATCTTTGATATTTTGTAGTTGCAGTAACGAACTACAAAAGTGCGATCCACTGGTGGTATCCAATATCCAGATATCAGAGTCTGAATCACTCAATAAAAATAGGTCTATATCATATACACACCTTTTGGTGTTATACTTGCACCCTACTTCAATCTTACAAGATTATTCTTGCAATTATACTCTCAATTTTCAAATTTGCCATAAATAATATCCATACAGACATCATTACCTTCTCATTATTACTGTCCAATCTAGGGTCAGAAATATCCAGAATATCGAAATTCTTTTCTGATATAAACCTAATTTGTAAGTTCTTCAACCAATCCACATAGTTGTATCGATCAACATAGTTTTATTTATTATATCATGGGGTGAAAATAAAGAAATTATAATGTAGACTTAAATCTACATAAAATAATAGTATAAGCAGAGCACTCATGTTTGACATGCATAACTAGATAAGGACTTTTAAAACTAGTTATGTCTCCCACTATTTTATTAGATACCATATCCCTCTCCTATGGTAAACGAGATATATTTTATATTTATCTTAGTGAAATTGAGAACCTAATTTCTCATAATGATCTTGTGTTAACACAACAAACCCTTATGAGTTCATAGGTAGGAAACTCTTTTCAATTACATCTCATGCAATTCTCAATATTTTATCTTGACCTCTAAAATATTATTAGCCTTGTGTTAACACAACAAGCTATAATATTTTAGATAAGTAAGATCCTTCATTTCAATACAATCAAAATCAAATATAGTTGTCCTTGTGTTAGCACAACAAAGCAGTATATCCAAAATTACCGTAAGCATCTTTTATGCACCAGGATTATGTTATATCAATCCTTATGACAAGCCTTATGGTAACACAACCAACTAGCCATAGTTCATGATGTAACATTAACCTAGCATGAAGGAAGGCCCTTAGTAGTGTTTAAAATACTAAGCTACCTTCATTCAAGATTCGAACTAATCTAATTGGCCAGAAAAGTATTAAGATTGGTGGGGGTCCCCCCATTGCTTTTCTTAGATACCAATAAAATTGGCCAGATCAGCAACGGAACTAATTAAATAACCACCGCACTTGAAAACACTCCTTAGACATCAATTAATTAATCGATTCAAAAAAATAGGTCAGCTTCTGGTTCACAACATTACGACTTAATATAATTTTTATGAGGGCTTTAATGGTCTCAACACATCCTAATTCAATCTATCACAAGAATGCACTATAATAGTTGTATCTTAATAATCATAACAACTAATTATGGCATCTTATCATATCTCTAAGATATGAAAGCAGAATCATACAATATGATTATAACTAAATATCTTAAGCATATCATATATGCATGAAGTTCTAATAACATGAATGAATATAAAACACTCTTTTCACGGTTCTTCTTCTTGGAACATCACAATGGCACCCCTACATGCCATAAGAGTACCCTATTGAATAGGAAGAGAGGATCTCTGAACCCTACTTGCTCTTATGACCGGACAGTCTGGTGATGAACTCCAATTAGAGTACTAAGCTACTAAGAAAATTTTACACATACATCATGCAATTTATATTTAAAATATATCTCTAAGACATGATAGGGTTTGGATGTTCAATCGGGTTCAACCCTTGACCCGACTTGAACCAAATCAAAAACTCATGCTTGATCATAATTAAGATAATAATTTAATATTTGATTACATAAATCAAGATAGGCTCTGATACCACTGTTGGATTCTGGTGGCACAGTAGAAGAGTTAGGTGTTTAAAATTTTTATTCAAAACATCCAATGCACCGGAAGCCCTAATGCCCAGAAACTCTTGGCTATAATAATCAAAGCATAATAAATATAAATTAGGATAAGAAGAATACCTATAGCGCTAATCTCAATTTCTACAAGGCATCCAAGTGTCCGTCCTCTAACAGTGATCCACACAAAAATTGAACCAAAGACAGTAATCCTTCTTTACCTTACTCAAGAGTTCTAGGCCCTAGAACTTGACTAGCCTCGTATCGGTCAAGTTTCTTCAAGAACCTGACCTCACCCTCTTAGAAGCTCCTCTAAACTTTTGATTCTCCTTCTTTAGGACCCTTACAACTCTTGTTAGGATCAGATAAAGCTTTGTCTTAAATTCTAAAGCCTTGTCTTAAATCCCAAAGCCTTGTCCTAAAACTAAGATAGGTTGTAAAAAAGAAAAGAGAGCAACAGGAGAGAAATTGGAAACCCCTCTTTGATTCATCGGATACCCAGCACCCCGATCTATTTATAGCCATCAGAGGGATGCCAAAAGAGAGGGACATGCCTTATCCAAAAGATGTATCTGATCTGATAAGGCATATCTAATCTGATTATCAGCGATAAGAGTTCCTTCAAGCAGAAGGACTCTTATCCATGATACGTCGATCAGCACCCTGGTCTGTACGCATGCAACCAAAGAAGAGATGTTTTCACATCCCTTCTCAAATCAAAAAAATCCTCAAAAATTCATGTGGATTGGGAATTCAATCTAAATTCTAGAAAATGAAAAGTAGTGATAAAATTCTCATGAAAAGATGCTCTGCTCGCACCTCTTCATGGGAGTACTGATCACCAAGCGTGCGGGCATCAGGACTGACTTATGGCATCCAGATAAGTCTAGAAAAATTTCAAAAAAATTATCAAACATAGCTTATCAAATGTAGAATGTTATCACCAGAAATTATTCTAATCTGAAAGCATTTTCTAGGGAGAAGGACTCTCCAAATCATAGAGAGACGCAATGCTTCTGCGCGCACGCACGAGACATCCTTCTTTTTTCAAATTTTTCTCTTCCCAAAAAATTCTAGAAAAAATATATATCTTGCTTTGAGATGTGTAACAAAGGATGGAGGGTGATGTGGGCTATCACACATATTTTAATATCATAAAAAATAATATTTTTTCTTCTATCCACGTCAACACTTGTACGCAGAACCTGTTTTGCTCCAAGAGTCCACCACAACTTGGACTCTTCATAATTGGTGTTAACATGGGATGTGATGCCTTAATTTGGGCTGCTTCCAGGTGATATGACCTGACCCAAATGTTTATTAAATTGAGCTAGCTAATTAGCAAGGGATGGGACCAAATTGGTCTCCAAAGGAGCAAGGGTTTCCACACGTGCTAGCATGCTTACCGGAACCCTGATTGAATCCAAAATTCCAATCAATCTTTTTCAAAAGGGTCCTTGGCCAATTTCTATATGTGTGTGACCCATTGGGTTTTACATCTAGCTGATAGCAGGTCCAGGTATAAGTTGACCAAATTTGATTAGATTTCAATCTAATCGATTTTGGTCCAATCGAGCTAATCTGAGTTCAATAATTAGAATCATTTCTAATTAGCAATCGAATTAAACTCTTTAATTCAGTCAAAAAACCTACAAGTCAAGATTGATGTCTAGCAACGTATCATGACTACCCAAAAGATGTAGAATTTAATGAAAATACCAAATCTACCCTTTAGTGATAAATTACTATGCAATTCAATCCTTCGATCATCCTTGCACCCTGAATATGTTCATGAGTATGGAATCATGTCAAACTCAAATACATATTCATATCGATTCTCAATTAACCAATAATGACTTCAATGAAGAAGCATTAGAAACTCTTTCTAATCTCCTTCCTGCTTTTGGCCAAAAGACTTTTCTGAGTCATTTAGGATTGAGAATACACAAGATGCGATCTCCTCTTATTAGGAGTGATCGATTCCATATTGACCTACTCACAATCTTCATATACACTCCACCATATCCAGAATACCCCGTACATGTCTAAATGCCATGCCTGGTTATGAACCAAAATATTAGTTCATGTGCATAAGATTCTATGGTGGTTTCAGGTCCAAGGATCACTTGCACAACTCCCACTTAGAGAACTATCTTTGACATGCAAATAAGACTTCCATAAGATGTTCTCTTTCTTCGAGTCAATTCAGTGAACTTATTTCTCAAATGAGCACCCACATCCTTGTATTAGTATCTCACACAAGTGGCTAGTGAGATCTGCCACCCTCTCCATTGAGCATACATAGGATGTGCCAGTCTATCTGGAACATTGATCCCCGACTCAATGCTCCTACGATCAGGAATATTTAAGATTAGAATTTTAAGATTTTAGGTCTCACTAGCATGACCCATTCATGTCTCCTAAAATCATTATCCTAATCTTTGGGGTTCATCATAATCTTAGACATAATAAGATGCAGCTAATATGATGAATCAATATCTCAAATAATAATAAATATCATTTCATGAGTTGAAAAATTTTAAAAAAAGTCCCATCGCAACACACTTGTGATTGGCTTATAAGGTACTTTTCTTTCAAGATCATATTTTAGAGACTACTCGATATGTGCTCGAGAACATTCCAAGCAAATCGATTACCAAAACTCCATATAGGATATGAAATTGGGTAATTCGATACTCTCTTACTTTAACGTTTGGGATGCCAAACTTATGTGATATGTTCACAAACCGACTAGCTTAGATCTTGGTCTGATAAATATTATTTTAGAAATATTTCTTCTACCTTCCAGATGGACATGAGATGTTCATGAATCTTAAGGCATTCTTTTTGAAAAAGATGTTTCTTGATGAAGAAATTGATACCATTAAGAGCAATCTTGGTGAAGTTTGATAGGTAAAGAAACCAACTCTGACACAAACCAACAGAACCGAAGTTGATTAGATCAAATCCAGAGCCTGATGTAAAGGCATCCTTGAGTAGATATAGTAGAGTACTGTATCAGTCGAATAGATACTTTGGTTTCTAGATTCGAGATAGAAATTTGATCTCTCATACAGATGCAATACAGGGATCTAACATTGAGAAGTGGTTTGGAGCAATTAAACTTGAAATAAAGTCCATAAAGATCAATGATGTATGGACATTCGTTGGTTCAGCTGAAAAGGTAAGACCCATAAGGTGTGAGTGGATTTTAAATGGATAAGAGGTGTAGATAAAAAGGTGGAGATCTATTAATTCTATCTAATTGCCAATGGATTTTATCAAGGTTATAGTGTTGATAATGACAAGATGATTTTTTTATGGCAATCCTCAAGTCTATTCAGATTGAATCAAGCTTCTCAGAATTAGAATATATATTTTGAATATATAGCTTCGTTAAGAATAAAGCAGAATCCTATATGTTTAAATGGATTAATAGTTCTGTAAAACTATTCTTTGTGCTATTTGGATGAAATTTTTTTAATCGAAAATGACATTCCTACATTACAGAGAATAAAAGTTTAGTTGTCATCTCTACTCTCTATAAAGATTTGGAAGGTTATGAGAATCATTCTTAAATATTTATGAATATTAAGGACTAATGGCTCGTTTGTGGAGAATCTAACTTAAAACTTGTGGAATACTGATTCTAGTTTTTAGTCGGATGGGAATAACAAAGTTATGTCAGATTGTATTTTTATCCTAAAAAGATGAGCGACATGCTGGAAAGATTTCATGGAATAGTTAGTAGCCAATTTATTTGTGATATGGAGTTCTTTGCAGCATTGATGTCGGAAAAGAAGTTGTTTGGTTATGGAAGTTCTTAGCGAGCTTGGAGAGATATCCTCCATTGATGGTCCTGTTCTTCTGTATTAACAGCACTACTAGAGCCATAGCTCAAGCTGAAGAACTGATGTTCCATCTATGAACCAAACACTTTCTGCATTGCAATCACCTTATTCGATTAGATCAAAATAAAGTCGATCTCAGAAAGATCGACTGAAAGGAGAACTTGATCGATCCATTGACTAGAACAATTAGATCTAATGAGTTTGATGATCTAAAATAGAAAATGAATATTTGATACCAATCTGATTGGCTTTAGTCCAAGTGAAAGTTGTTGAAAAATATGTCCTAAAGCCAATCATCGAGGTTAATAGATGATTATGCTCCATATAAGTATATGAATTATAAAATAATAAATATTATCTGGAAGATTCATCATAAAAAATATATCTTCTAAAATAGAACTCATATGTTATAATGAAGTCCTTAGAACTACTACCAAAATGATAAAGGAAGATTTATCATATGGTTCTTAAATCCTGCTCACGATCAAATGATTCAATTATCACAAGGACGATAATTATATCGAGTGTAGGTCGTTGTATGTCATATTAGTTGGTTGTTCTCTTAATCAAGATGTGTGGTGATATGAATATGGCATATGGATAATATGTAGGAGTATACTTCACTAAGTGTGACCACTTTTGAAGCACTCTGCTATCAAGGGCTACTCTGATGGGATATGGATATATGTGTCCCTCAGATCTTAGGATGCCTCGATGACTTACAAGCAACTCACTGTGCTTTAGTACTAGACTATCCAAATTTTTAATTTGATGATGAAAAATTTTTGGGTACAATCAAGTACTTGTGAAGTTTGAATGCAAGTCAAGATGAAATTGACCACTCCAAGTAAGATTGGAGATGATGCATCATTGTATTTCAATTTAGCAAAAATTTGATCAAAGTAATCCTAGAAGGAGACACAGAATTTTTGAGGTTGAGACATAATGTGGACCACTCAACTTGGATTGATAGTTTAACTCAAAGTCATCTTTGAGCATAGAGTGTCAAAGTGATGAATTATATGATAACTATATCCATATGGGTTCTAGAGTTTTACTGGGCGTATATTCATCCTATCCAGATATCGAGTCCCATTGCTAGATGGTTATATCAATTAGTATAGAAATTATTCTTGTGCTACCAGTTTAGGTTCGAACCTATAGGGTCACACACATGGAAGTGTTTGTTTGATCAAATGGCTAATCGATGATTATGAATCATTGAAGGATTTAATTATCAATTTGATTGATGATTAATCCTATGTAAATGATATAATAAATTATTTACTAATAGTTAATAAATTAGAAAAATAATTTATTAATAATATAATTATTAATTAGCTCAATTTGATTGAGCAATAGGGATTGGATTAGTTCTAATTGAATTAGATTCAATTAGATTAGCTTTGGATTAATTGGATGCAGTCCTATTGAATAACATGGCTCATTCCAATTGATCTTAGGGATGCATAATTATGAAATTATTTTTTTATAGGATGGGATTAGATCTAATCATATTGGATAATAGGCTTTGATTTGATCAAATATCATTTGATAATAGGCCTGATTGGATCAAGTCCTATTATCAAATAGCTTCCCTGAAACCATCAAGATCTCTATCCCTGGATCAATGAGATTTTAATCTAACTAATTCTTAATTGGATTGGGGCCTAATTGATTTTATAATTAGGCTAGCATTTAATTAGTTAGTTTGTTATAACTAATTCCTAAATTAGTTAGGATTGGATCCAAAGATTGGTTAGAGTTGGAACAGAATCTTGAGTCTTATGTGGAATAGGACTTAACCAACTAAAACACCCCATGTGATATATTCTCCACACCCCAATTTTCACCGTGAGAATTCCTCATGCCCTATAGGATTTCGCACCCCCTCTCTTCCTCCCATGGAAAATAAAGAGGCATCTCATCTCCTCTTTCTGGTCGCCCAAAAACAAGGAGGGGGCGTCCAAGAGTTGGACGCCCCAAGATCCCTCTCGCAACATCCACTTTCTCATCTTCTTCTTGGTATATTTTTTTGATCTTTTTCTGCTAATTTTTTAGCATCAAAAAGAGGCTTCTCTGCTGATTAGACAATAGAAAATTGGAGAAAAAAAGTTTTTTTCAAGGAGAGAAAGATCAAGGAAGAAGAAGGGTCTTCTTTCTTGTGTGCAGCCTTGAAGAAGGAGTTCTTCTTCTAAATTTTTTTTTTAAATAAAAATTAGATTAGATCTAATTTTTAATATATAAATTTAGAAGAAAAATACCATAAAAAATTTGGTTTGGTTTTGGGAATTCTTGAAGTTTTAGATCAAGGAAGAAGATGGATCTTCTTTCTTGTGCGCAGCCTTGAAGAAGGAGTTCTTCTTCTAGATTTTTTTTAAATTTTTTTTAAAATAAAAATTAGATTAGATTTAATTTTTAATATAAAAATTTAGAAAAAAAATATAAAAAAAAATTGATTGGATGTTTAGGGCTTCCTTGAGTTCTAGATCAAGAAGAAAAAGGGAGAAGAAGAGAGAAGAACGGTTCTTCTCTTGGATCCCTCTTTTAGATTTTTATAGATCTCAAAATTTTATATGATTTTTAGTATGAAAAATTAGATTAGATGTAATTTTTATCATAAAAAATTAAAGAAGAAAAGTTCTTCTTAAGGATGTGAAAGAAAGAGAGAAAGGTTATCTCTTGTGCATGAAAAATTGAGAAGAAAGGATTCTTCTCTTGATCTCTATTGTAGAGATAAGATACATAGATCTAGGAAGAAAAGGAGAGGGTCTCTTTATTCTTCAATTCCATCATATTCCTCTCAAATCAGTCAATGGATAATATCTTCACGAGCTAGCACTCCCGGGGAGATCGATCAGCACCAAGACTTCGTGTGGATACCCGTAGAGGTCGGATGCATGTGTGGCTGCCAAGCATCATCAAGAACTATCTATCATAGATTTTGGATATGGTGATGTACTACCCACACTCAGATATAAGATTTTGATCTCAATTAATTTTTAGATGTAATCTAAATATGAATTAGATATGATCTAATTACATATAGATATGATCTGTACTTGCTAAATTTTAGATTTCAGATGTGTATACATGCATATTAGTTTATATCATAGATCCTGTATGATAATTTAGATTTAAACTATACATGCATTATAGATTAAATTATTTAATCTATGCATATTCTACTGTAAAATTTTTGAAAATGCATGCACATCACCCACCACGCTTCCCTTCAATGAGTTCTCCATGACCTCCGTCAAGTCGGGACTCACGATAGAAGGACTGAATTATATGATAACTATATCTAAAAATTCATATATTTATTCTACTAAATTATTAGTATATATTACTAGATATCACTAGTGGATTGTGGGACTCATTGGGCATCATCTTGATTATCGATGACACTAAAAAGGTAGAGCTAAAATCGTTTTAATCCATCGAAAAGAGTTTCGATAATATTATGATGGAAATTATAATATTTCTCACTACCAGATAGAATGAAACCTATGGGGTCACACATTAATAGATTTAATCTTGAATTAACCAATTGGACTTATGAAGTTCTAATTGGATTAGGATTTAATGAAATCCTATAAGGTTTAAGAGAACCATGCTAGCATATGGTTAAACCTAATTTTTCTCTAGACTTTGATTTCTTATTAGATAAGAATTGGATCAAGTCTATTATCTTGAACCTAATCTAAATATATTTTGATTTGAATTTAGTGGGGCACCTATTTATGGGCCCAAAAAGATTAGATTAAGTCAATGAGTTGACTAACTAATCTCTTATTTTCTCCCTTGTTCTTTTCTAATGTGATGATGATTAATTAGAAAGAAGAGATGGCGCATGCTCCTCTTTTTGGAAACTCCAAGATCAAAGAGTTGATCAAGGTTCAAAGAGGCTAAAATTCTACTTAGAGAAGGATCTATAACAAGAAGAAAGATTCAAGGGTGATTTCAATGGATACCTGTAGAGGTTGGATATGTGTGCGGCTCAAGAACCTTCGGATCTAAGATCATTAGTAGCGATGCGTTCCAACCCATACAAGGTATTGAGATCTGATCTCAATTTTTACTTTTAATTTTTATATTATATGCATATCTTAGATCTAGGGCTCAGGTAGATATATATTAGATCTATTGCATGTGGGGTTAAAGGGTTTAACCTAGATCATTTTTCGTTTCTACTTCAAAAAGATTTTGAAATCTATACGTGCAATCCTATCCGATTTTCTAACAGTGGTATCAGAGCCATAGATTTTTTTTGGTATGTATAATCTAATTTTTGATTTAGATCTAAAAGCATGAGTGCTTTAAAATTGATCTTGTGCTGATATAAGGTTGTCCTGATATAGGGTTAATCTCCTATATTGAAAAGATTGTCCTAGTACAAGATTGATAGTTTTTAAAAAATTATTTTTGAAACTTTTAAATCAATCTTTTAGATCTTAAATCAGATATACTTAATCATATTATATCTGAAATTAGAATGATTAAAAGTTCACATCAGATTGATATAAGGTTGTCCCAATATAGGTTTTACCCCTTATATTGAAAAGGTTGTCCTAGTTCGTTGCAAATCTTTTTTTTTGAAAAAATATTTTCAAAGTATTTTAATTATTATTTTAGATCTAATTTTATATATATGAGATATGTGTTTTATTAGTTTTAGATTTGAAACTTAATATATATGTGTGATATATGATTGTAGTTTAGATCTAAAACTGCAAACATGTGAGACATGTTTTAAATATAGATCCTTTAATACATATGCTAGATATGTATTTTGATTTATTTTAGATCTAGATATTTATGCATATATTGATATATATTTTTGATTCATTTTAGATCTGAAAATGATATATATAATACATGGTTTGTGCACCCATGGTCTAAAACTTGCTTTTCAGTCAAATCCTAGATCTAAAATCATAGGATCTTTATTTTTGTTATATGGTAAAGTTGTTTAGATTTGAAAATTATTTCTCATCTAAATTAAAACTTTAAATGATGTAAGAAAAATTTTAATTGCATAAAATATGGGCTTGGGTATGGGTTGAACCAATTAGGTCTAGAGATTAAACTACAATAGGCTCCATGATTAGATCAGGTTAGAATCTTTTTTTCAATTTTGAGTAGTTGATCGAACTCGATCAGATATTGATGGGTTTGGGTTAATAGGAGCTCAAAATTGAGATTAGTTATAGTTGGTCAATCGATTCATACTTGATGTGAATTGACTATCTCAAGATCGAATTTGGCTCCTTGATTCGAGCTTGAATAACTAAGTCAATGTATTCGATTCTAATAGATAATTTGGTATCTAACGTAAGTTTGGCATTCTTGATCGGTGGTCTTTAATTGGGAGCTACTCACATATATGGAATCTATGGTGAGTTAGTGGCATATTCTTTCCATCGATCTCACTTATCTGGTCATTTGGTAGATTATAGATTAAGTCTGGTCAATTAGTGATTCATGTTCACCCATGCCAGCTAGGTGGGTCAAATATGAGATAAGGTGACCTAAATCAGTTTAGTCATTATATTTAATGTATGTGACTAAATATATGAGATCTAAATTAAATCTCCTCAATTGAATATTAAGTCTAGCAGTCTTCCACCATTGTAGAGATACGGGTGCCTATCCTGACGTTGATCGTTCTTGGCTGGTTACAGTGGTTCGGTTGCATCAGGGAGGCATAATCACTTTATTGGCATCTGATGCCCCAAGGTGGAGATGGGGTTGGGCCCAATAACTATTAGGTGAGGTATCCAATGATGGCTTTGCACCTACTGATGAATGGTAGGTCTGACTTAACTAAGAAATGTGTCAATAAATGTTAGGTGAGGCCACAAGACTTAGAGACCAAATTTGTTGCATCTTGCTTGGTGAAGCAATGGATAAGGTGTTGTCCACTCATTGGTTCATGTGTCATCAATAACTATTAGGTGAGGTGCACATGGATCAATAGGAGCACAGTATCCACTAGAAATTGATCGCGTATAGATTTTTATTGCTCCACCCAAGGAGTGTGGGAGATTTTAAAAAATAGTGAGAGTCTTGTTTGTTTTTAAAATCTCCAGAACAAACATCTATCTAGTACAAACATCTAATAAGAAAATATTTTCTCTGTAGATAGCCATGTCAAGTTCCAACCCACTAGCTCAAATCTTGACAGCGATAGGTTGATCGAGTTCAATCATAATGACTGACTCCAGAACTTGAGATTAGATCTCAATTTTGAGAAATTGACTCATGTCCTTAATTAGGCTGAGCCTTCTGAAGGCACATCTGATTTGCTCGTAATTGAAACTTATCTAATGATTTTCTCTTATTCTAGTTGGATGTGGATTATGGTTCGAGTGCATACTTGTACACTTCAATGCAGGATCTAGAGAAAGTTAGAGGGTTAAGAGAAGGTGAGATTATTCTCCAAATCGACAATGGGGAAAGAGTTACTGTCATAGCCGTCGGAACCTACTCTTTGCAATTATCATCAGGATTTAGTTTAATTTTAAAAGATTATTTTTATATTCTTGTAGCTAGTAAAAATTTCATTTTTGTATCTATACTGGCACAAGATAATTATAATTTTTATTTTAATAAAAATTATGCATAATTTATTTTGAAAATAAATATGTTATACGTGCCTATTTGATAGACGATCTTTATCATTTGCATGTGGATGCAAGTGTTAATATTAACGAGCAAATAGTGAATACCATAGGGTTTAAGAGATCTAGAGATAGGATCAGTCAAAAATATCTGTGGCATCTTAGACTAGATCATATTAGAGAGGGCAGACTTAACAAACTAGAGAAAGATGATCTTCTCAGACTATTGACTTTCGAGTCTTTTCAGGTTTGTGAGTCATGTGTTTAAAGAAAAATGGCTAAGCTACTCTTTGTAAGACAAGAAGAAAGGGCCACTGAGTTATTAGCCCTGGTGCACATTCATGTGCGTGGTCCATTCGATGTATAGGTTAAGGGGGGCTATATTTACTTCATAACCTTTACTGATAGTTTCTCACGGTATGAATTTATGTATTTGATGCACCATAAGTCTGAAGCCTTTGAAAAGTTTAAAAAGTTCAGACATGAAATAGAAAAATAGATCAGAAAACTCATAAAGGTTCTTCGATTAGATCGAGGAGGAAAATACCTCAATGGAGAATTTTAAGCCTATCACAAGGATAATGGTATAGCCTCACAATAAACACTGAGGGAAACATAGGTAGTGCTATGCATGCAATTTCAAAATTTTTATATAGTAAAAAAATAAAATTAAACTATTTAATCTAAATTACATGCATAAGATCTAATCTAGACTTCCATGCCATGAAGAAAATATAAAATATGATGTACTTTAGATCTGAAAATAAAAACACACATCGATCTCATCGATGTTGAAATCCTAGATCTAACTATTAGATCTAACGGTATAATCAAAATAGGTTAGAGATGATTACCAAACCAATTAGATTTTGATCTTCTCTGGTCCAACACTTGGAGAGAATATTCCTCAGGTCACTCACAGCCACACAAACTCATCTGGCCTCTATAGAAAAATCCACACGAAGACTAGTGCAGATCAGGGACTTGGAGGTGCTAGCCTGCAAGCAACTTTGACAGCTGGTTTCTTCCTTCTTCTTCAAGCAACTTGGACACTCCAAAGCAAGAGAGAATCTAGAGGAAGAGAGGAGGAGGAGAAGAGGCTCTAGAAATAAAAACCAGTAAGAGAATTGATCATAGGATGTCCAAGAGAGAGGACCCCTTTTTATAGACTAAGAATTAGGGTTTTTACTAGGAAGGGCACCAATAGTCCATGCCAAAACCACCTTCTGGCATTCCAAAAAATTTTAAAAAAATTATTAAGATGTAGAGAAAGATTTTGAAGTCTCACATGTTAGATGTATGCCCTAGATGCCAGATTGGCTGACACATTCCTATACAAATCTAAGGGCAAATTTGTAATTTTGACTATAAATCAATAAATGGGTTATTCTTCTATCACATTGTGTACATTGTGTCTGTGATATATCCTTTGAGTTAGTAGGAATGTCAATTCATATTTTCAAGAGTTGAAAATTTAAGACATGAATTTACATAACTAACTCATAAACAGCTCCTGACCATAGGATCATCACGAGGATGGTAATTGATCTGGAAGGTTGGTGTACAATCACTTTCTTAGGATAGATGTGTCTTGAGTCTACAGTGTGGAGACACCGAAATGAGAGTATAGGTATTCATTGAGATTGAGAGTACTAAGCATGATCATATCGAGCAGTCATAAGGAAGTCTACCTTCTCGTCGATGACTAGCTCGATGCTGCAGTTGTGTGTCTAATTCTTTAACCTGAGGTGCATCGACAGTTCACCTTGAGTGTGTTATAGTTTGACTATACCATAACTCAGTCTCCTAGCCATTCAAAATTTTGAGGTGTATGTTGGCTGTAGCATATTCATTGTAGGAACTAGGTCGCACCAAGATGGGATCTATCAACCTCAGTAGATGAGAGGAGTAGTCCTATGATGATCGAAAGATTGAGTCCTTAAGCCCATGGCCATGACAGAGTGAAATAATAGAAAAGAGTTTTCTATTAAGGTTTCACATCGGACTTGGATCGATCGATTGATTCATATGACTGATGTTGGGTTTGATGAGTTCACCTTAACCCTAATTTAGTCAGGACTCATGATAGAGGAACTCAATCACACAGGTAGCTGCACCGAGAGGTTCATCTTCAGTTCTGATGGGTTGCCACCATATACTGCTAGATATCACTGGTGGATTTTGAGAGCAATTAGAATGATCTTGATGATCGATCATTCTAATTGTCTGAATCAGAAGAGTTCTGATCCATCGAAAAGAGTTTTGATGATGTCGATAATGAGATCACGACATATCTCATTACCATATAGAATTGAACCTAACTAGATCACACTAACAAGGGTTAGGATCTGGATGTCATCAATTGGGCTAGCCTAATTGATTTGGATTAGATCTAATTAGGTTCAAAGAAATCGTGCTAGCACACGATTGAGCCTAACTTTCTCCTCGTGTAATCTTTTCTATCTCAACTGAGCCAAATATGATTTGACTCACCTAAAGAACCTTGAGAAGATTTCTCTTAGTCTAAATGAAGCTTGTCTAGCTCAAAAAAGTCTTGTCTTAATTCATGAGATGAATTTAAGACAACACCTGCTAATTCCTGACACCTGCCATTTTCATTTTAGGATATCTGTCAAATGTTGACATAAGGGTCTTAAACTGAAGGCCACTTAGCAAGAGCTCATTGAAAAATTTTTATGGAGTATCCACATGCCAAATCCATATTAAATTAGGTGCCATAATCAGATTATGGCATGAGCCCAATTGGATTAAGTGGGCACCCCAAGTGGATAAGGATGGAGAGTCTTGATCAACATGGACTCTTGGGCGTCACCTCCCTTGTGCTTATCGAAAGATGGTGCCAACATAGGAGAGAGGGTGGGGGTTCTTATCTGATGTGATCAGATGATATCACTCCACCAATCAGAATTTTTTTAAGATTTATTAGAATTTTTTGATTGGTCGAATGATGTGGCACTGCACAGCGCAGCAGGGTCTATATAAACCCTGTCTGCGCCTAGGGTTTTGAGATTCTACTCCCTACCCAGCAAAAGCCAGCCACCCCTCCTCTTCACCACATCCTCCCTGGTGCTCTCTCTCCTCTCTTCACATCCAAGGAGTTGGACGTCCATCTAGCGAAGGTCTAAGGCGTGGTGACGCCTTGAACAGGAAGGCTACAGGACTTCTTCGACAGACTGCTGCTCCAACTTCAGAAAGAGTTTTGAAGTATTTTAAAATCAGATTGAGATCTAATTTTTGGAAAAAAAATTTGTGTGGAGAAGATGATCTAGATCCTACCTGAGTGGATACTGATAGAGGCCAGGTGATTGCATGTCTAAATCAGAACCTCAGGCTTGCTGTGATCATCTACAGGGTAATCAGATTACCCTTGAGGTATTTCATATTTTTAGATTTATTTTAGAATTAATATTAGATAATAAAATTAGATCTAAAGATTTAGGTCTAAAATAAATGTAGGATAATTTTTTTTTTAATTATTCTACCTCAGATTTGATGAAATCTGGAAGATCCTACAAGAAAAAAAGTGATTTTTCCTTCAACTGGTATTAGAGCCAAGTTCATGGCTCAGTTTTAGATCTAATTTAGATCTAATTTTAATTTTAATTTATCTAATATTAAAGAATTTCAGATGTCACATCAGATATGATAGGATATGAAATCAAAATATTTAAAATTAAATCTAAGAAGATCTAACATGCATGAGATGCATGACTAGACTAGGAATAGTTTGATCTATGAATAGTCTTGTAAGTTTATGTTTTAATGAGATTAAAATATAATTTAGATCTAATTTATTTTTTGATTTTGATGATATAAATATTATATATTTAGATCAAAAATAAAAAATAAAAATTTAGATAATACATAAGATTGATCTGTTACATGCCTAGATTAGTTATAGAATTGTTCTAGTAACTGTCTAGAATAAATTTATGTTGAATAGTTTAATTTAAATTTTATTTTTTAGATATTATATGTGATGTATTAAATCTGAAAGTATATTAATTAGATCAATTTTTGATACATGAGATGTATGCAAAGCATGTATTAGTTAGATCTTAAATTGTATATATGATATGTAAATTTAGATCTAACTAGTTTTGTAGTTAAATTTATATTTCTGATTAAGGTGTTCCTCATGACCATCCAGTCATAATAATAAAGTAAGATTTAAAGGTCCTTTCCTCCCATTTAGTGGGGTGTTCTTATGACGTGTAGGGGTACTACGTGTTCATCCTTAATCAGAAATCAAAACTTACTTTTCTGCAAAACCCTAGATCCTGAAACCCTAGGATTTATTTTACATGTTTTGTTTATAAACCCAAGACTTAATTAATGAATTAAGCTTATGAAAGTAAATTAGGTCTAAAATTAAGAATTTCAGATCTAAACCATTTTCATAAAATTAGGTTTGGGCTTGGGTAGCTCAATTAAGTCTAGCAGTTGATCAAACCAAATCAACAGTTAGTTAGGTGGGATCATGAAAGCTAATAATTGACCAGCCTAATAGGATTATGTCTGGGTCAAGATCGAATCACATTTAGATATGACTCGATCAAGTTAAGACCTAATTTGGCTCAGTGGTTAGAGCCTGGATTATAGGCTAACCCAATTAGTTCTGATTCGATAATTTGGTGCCTAAGGTAAGTTGGGCAGATGCGACCAACTGGTTTTTAATTGGAAGCTACTCGACTCGAATGCATTTTTATCGAGTTAATGGCATATCCTTCCCACCGATCTCACTTACCTGGCCATATGTGTCTACTCAGTTCTGATTAGAGGTGGCTAATAATTCGAGCTAACCTATGCCACTAGGTTAGTCATAATTATTATGACTATGTCAAGTCAAGTTTAATGAGACCTAAATCAAATCTTCCTAAGAAAATATTAAGTCTAAGGTCTTCCACTATTGTGGATGTGCGGGCTCTTCCCGAGGTTGATTGTTCTCGACTGGTTACAGTGGCTCAATTGCACTAGAAAGATGCAACCATGTCCATTAGGTATTGGATGCTACGAATTAGAGGATTGGTTGGGCACAATATTTTGGATATGGTGAGGGACCCAATCAGGAATCTAGTTTGTGCAAATGGTGGATTTGACTTAACTAAGGATTGGAGCAATATCTCAGGCACGGTGAGCTTCATGAATTAGAGATCAAGTTTTGGGTGCACCATGATTAGATAATCATTGGACAAGAGTTGTCCACTCATCGATTGACCCATCACCAATAACTGTTAGGTTAGGTGGTGAGTCAGTCGGTGTGACCGTACCATCCATTAGAAATCACTAATCACAAAAATTTTCACATCTCTACCAAGGGAGTGTAGGGATCTGAGAAAATAGTGGGAGCCTAATTTATTTAAAAATGAAACCCCTAAATAAATTGGTTAAGTCTGATTACAAAATCTAACTAGAAACTATTTACTCTCTACAGGAAACATGTCTGCCTCAAACCCCCTGACCAAAATACTAGACACCCATAGATTGACTGGATTCAATTTCAAGGACTGGTTGAGGAACTACAGAATTATACTGGGTTCTAAAAAATTGACCCATGTCTTGGACCAGGACCCACCTGCCATGCCAGCACGTCCGACTGCTGAACAGAGAGCGTCTCTGAAAAAATAGATGGATGATGATAACAAAGCAAGGTACTACATGTTGGGTGCAATGTCTGATGATTTGCAGCGCCAACATGAGAATATTTTGACTACCCACCAAATGTTGGCTCACCTACAAGAGTTGTTTGGTAAACAAAGTCGCGTAGCCAAGTATCAAGTCTGTCAAAGACTTTTTAAGGCTAAAATACGTGATGGGCAATCAATCCAAGATCATTGTTTGACAATAATCAAGGATCTTGAGGAGCTTGAGAAGCTCAGTATCATCTTAGACAAGGATTTTTAGATTGATGTGATCTTTCAGTCCTTGTCTGATGCATATGGTCAATTCATCATGAACTTCCATATGCATAAGATGCAGTGTACCTTGGCCAAGTTAATGAACATGCTGGTTACGGCTGAGCTTTCTATGAAGGGTTCAAAAGGCTCAGTTCTCACTATGGAGCGGATTTCTTCCAAGAAAAAATCTTTTGGAAAGAAAAAAAAGTCTGTGAAGAAGCAGAAGGTGGATGGGAAGAAGAAGAAGACAGAACCGAAGAAGAAGGCTGCTGAAAAGGAAAAATATTTCCACTGCCAATCAGACGGCCATTGGAAGCGAAACTGTCCTCAGTACCTGGCCACCCTAAAGAACAAGAAGGATGATCCTTCTAGAGGTATGCTCATTTTAGAATCTAATCTTATGGTTCCTTCTGCATCCAGTTGGGTGCTTGACTCTGGTTCTAGTGCTCATTTGTACATTCTATGCAGGATCTTAAGAAGAGCAGGAGGCTGAGGGATGGGGAGATGATCCAATGCATCAGAAACGGAGCAAGAGTTGCTGTTGTGGCCATGGGAACCTACCCTCTGTGATTACCGTTAGAATTAGATTTATTTCTTAGAGACTGTTATTATGTGCCTGCAGCAAGCAGAAATTTGATTTCTGTTTCATGTTTAGCACAAGAAGGCTATGTGATTAGCTTTCATAAGGACCATTGTAACATATTTTATGAAAATAATAAAGTTTTAGATGATTTTCTTATTAACGATCTCTAACAGCTACATATTGATGTATCTATATTTAATATCGAGCAAAATGTGAATGCAATAGGAATTAAAAGGCCTAGAGATAGCCTAAATGATAGGTATCTGTGGCACCTAAGGCTAGGTCATATAGTGAAAGACAGGGTTAACAAATTGGAGAAATCTAGACTATTGAGTTTGTTGACTTTCGAGTTATATCTAGTTTGTAAATCATGCGTTCAAGGCAAAATGACCAAGCTCCCTTTTGTGGGACATGGGAAAAGTGCCACAGACCTACTTGCCCTAGTATATACGGATGTGTGCGGCCCATTTGATGTGCCGGCTAGAGGCAACTATGTCTACTTCATTACCTTTATCGATGATATGTCTTGGTACGGGTGTGTTTCTAATGAAACACAAGTCTGAAGCCTTTAAAAGGTTCAAAGAATTCAGACATGAAGTAGAAAAACAAACAGAAAAATCCATTAAGGTTCTTCGATCAGATCGAGGAGGTGAATATCTTAGTCAGAAATTCCTAGACTATCTTAAGGACAATGGTATAGTCTCTCAATGAACTCCACCTGGAACACCCCAACTTAATGGGATTTCAGAATGGAGAAATCGGACCCTATTAGATATGGTCCGTTCCATGATGAGCTTCACGGACCTCCCTGAGTTTCTTTGGGGATATTATCTCATGATAGCAATATATGTATTGAATAGGGTTCCATCTAAAACCGTTCCTACCACACCATATGAGATATAGCATGGTAAGAAGCCAAGTCTGAATTATCTCAAAATTTGAGATTGTCCGGCTCATGTCAAGAGACAACAGGCAGACAAGTTAGAGTTCAGATCTTTTAAAGCTTGATTCATAGGTATTGGTGTAGAATTCCGTCGAAGCTGGAGTTGCTGGAGTTGAGATGACCGCGGTCGCCGTCGGAACCTACAAAGAAAGTTTAAACCAGAGTTGGGGGTGCTCCAGCAAGACCCTCCGATGCTCAAGTCAGTACTCTGCCTCAACAGAAATGCAGTGTCTGAGTGGAAATTTTAGCAGAATTTTGGGATAGAGTTTAGAGCTTAGAGAAGAACGTATCTGGGGGTCCCTTTTATAGATGGAGAGCGTAACTGATTGACAGCGACATCTGTAACCGCCTGGTAGTGGGCTGTTCAAAGCCGCATGGAGTTTTTTACGGAGAGTAGTGGCGTCAGGGGTCGTTCAGGGCCACATGGAGTTTGTTACGGAGAGTAGTGGAGCCATGCGGAATCCGTTGTAGAGAGTGGAGCAGGGTAGTGGCCATTATCGTGACTTGCCAGAGAGTTCGGATCTGTTGGCTGGAGCTCGACTGGGATATCTGATGGAGCAGAATGGCTCTCTATCCCGTCGATCTAGGAGAAGCTCAAATATTTCTGAAGCTGCTGATGAGTCTACTATTGTCAGATACCTTAGACGCTGATACTACAGGTGGGAGTCATTTGTCGTAGAAGCCCGGATGGAGACTTTCCATCGATGAAGTCTGGTAGGAGTCCGATTGCTAGAGAAGTCCGTCTGAGATTCACCTGATGTGAAAGCTCGTCTGAAGATTATCCATCGGAGAAGTCTGATTTCATGAAAAATCTGATGGAGGGTCGACCGACGGTGGACTTCGGATGGCGTTGGGGAGGTTCGGCAGACATCGAAGATGATCGATCATTATCCAAATCTAGCTGTCGGAGTTCGTCCGTCGTAGGAGCTCGTCCGATATCCATCCACTATGAAAGTTTGGATGGAGTCTGGTTCTTGTAGAAGGCTGAAGGGAGATCACTTATTGTAGAAGCTCGATCGAAGATCGGTTGTCGTGGAAGCTCGGAGTAGCGACCTGGCTGGTGGGTCCTGTCCCATTGTAGAATCTTGTCTGGGATCCAACTACGAAGAAGCTCGGCTGAAGTCTACCTATAATAGAAGTTCGAAAGAAGTGTGTTTACAGTAGAGGCTCGAATGAAATTAGCTTACAGTAAAGATCTGGAGTAGACCGTCTGCTGTAGGAGTTCAGAGTAGACCACTCGTAGTAGAAGTTCAGAGTAGACCACTCATAGTAGAAGTTCTACTCTCGCAGGAGTTCGATTGGAATCCTGAAGGTGGTCGACCGTCGTAGAAACTTGAATGGAGTCTGATTACTATAGAAATCTCGTTGTCGAAGAAGCTCGGATATTGACGAAGTCTGGAAGAAGTTCGGAGAATAGTTGATCACCGTAGAAGGTCGGCTAATAGTGAGGCCTAGAGAACTTTTGGAGCAGTCCGGTAGATGGATGGAGAAGCTCATTGTCGGAGAAGTCCGAAAGCTCGGATGGTCGAGGAGGTTCAGAGAGACACCACACAAGGTCGGAAGCCGAAAAAGCCCTGGAAGGGTCGGTCTTTTACAAACTTCGATCGGAGGGTATTTTATACCCAACACCAGTCCCCTTACTTTCGAGTTTGAGTTCCGAATGAAGAAAGTACAGAAAAATTCTCACGATCGAAGTTGCCCCCTTGATTTTCACACTCGATGGTTGCCAAATATTTTGGCATTTGGTTCGCTGGTTCCAGAGTCTTTTCAAATCAAAGTGATCCGAAAAGGTTTTTTCAAAATTTTCGTTGGGGCGTGGCTCTAGGTACGGTGCAATAATGATTTTATCATCTGTCAATCATTTTCAACAGCTTGTCATAGTGAGTGGGACACACGGCAAGTGTAGGTCGGCCAGAGGAGATCCGCGATCATAACTGCTCCGGGCCCTGTTACCTATTTAAACACGTCCTTCTTCAGGGGTTTCACTTTTCCTGAGAGAGTCCCTCAGTTTCCTCCTCTTCCCCGAGAGCTCTAGCCTCCTTTAGCATCCTTCTCGGCCTTAGGCATCCTCCGGATCGACTTCCACCATCTTTGCCGTCTTCCTGCACTCCTCGGGTCAACCTAGGTTAGTTCCAAAACTTCTTTCCATTTTTCTGTTCTTTCTTCTTCGTATTCCATTCGTTTAGAACCCTAGAGAGCTTGTTCACTATTTTTCCTGATTTTATTTTCGGAATTTTTGTAGCTTCTATTTGATCCAAAATGTCTTCCGATGTCTCCTCTTCTAGTGGTTCTAGGAGTTCGTCAGCCCCAGTTTTCCAGAGTCCTTGTACCGTAGACGAACCCATAGTCGGGATCGAACCTCGTCTGGTCTTTGCAC